>NC_059293.1:3555000-3600000 GCF_017591435.1 Portunus trituberculatus
GAGACAAACTTCTTCAGTCTTCACCTTAACAAAAAGATAGAAACACTGATTGACGAAACACTTACTCCTCTGGTATCAAGATGTACACTGAAACAGTGAGACATCGAGATTCGAGACAGTGGTCAGTGCTTCCATGAGTTGATGAATTCTTACCCTAGATTTTTGTCAATTTTACCCTAGATTCGAGTGTTTTACCCTAGATTGTCGAAGTTGCCCATTAATTGTTGATTAATGCACTCTTATCATACATGAGTTTAAATATTGCCCCCCCCAAAAAAAAAAAAAACACACACACAGGACTACACACTACAGCCACTACTGCGGCTGTTCTGTGTGAACTCGTCCTCGCAAGTGACTGACTGTGTGTGAACTGTGATCTAACCGTCCGAAGGTCCAAAACGTGTACGCATAGTAGACGGGTGAGTGCAGACTGGGGAGAAAGGTGATGGGGTGAGGGGAGAAGGGATGATACAAGTCACCGGGATGATTGTGTACATGAATCGAACATGAAAGAGAACCAGCCTGCCACCAGATTGGCACCATTCCAAGCACACCTATCCATAGGACGGCAGATTACCCTAAAATTACCCTATTTTATGCATTACCCTAAACACTACCCTAAGAAGGGTCCAATTACCCTAGTTTAGGGTATTTTACCCTAAAATGGAAACATTGACAGTGGTGAGCAGGAGAGTTGCGATGCATGTTTAAAAAGTACCGCTTAACAACCACTGTATTGTGTTCCTGTACATTTTCTTCTCTAACACAAACAAACATTTAATTTAATCATTTGCTAAATGTTTTTTGTAAGGCTTTGACTGCCTACATTAGACACAATAATGATTACTTAATGCCGTACCGCACAACTGGAGTACGTGGCGAGATGGGGAGGAAGGGAGGGAGTGAAGAGGGAGGTGGGGGGGGGTCCGTGGAGGGTGTGGCGGAGGGAAGCCTACCCACACACGTTAATTTTTTTGCAAAATAAGGAAAAATACAGCATATATGTATAGAGAAAGTATTTTGGTCTTGGAATTCATTGACCTATCACATCCCGAAGTATTTACCGTAACTCACGAGACACTGTATACGATAGATGACTCAAGAGGGGATTCATCTGTCATGAAAGTTATTGTGGCACTTTCCTACCTACTTTGGGTAATCCTTTTGATCCTCCTTATGGATTGGTGCTTCAGTGGTCCTTTTTTTTCCCCCAAGGCAAGTGACGTTCCTACATAAGAAACAAAATAAAAATAAATAAATAAAAACTGCTAGGTAAGCGTTCCATTACTTCTTCCATTTTTATCTCCACTCTTTCTTAAGATTTGGTAATGTCTAATGGTGCAAACCAACACGGACACCTTCACCGTAAGACACGCTCCACACGCTCAATTTTTGGCTCCTGTCTAACCGCACCGGTGAACACTGCAAAGTTAAAAAGGAGCAAGTGTACGAAGAATTATCAGCGCAGTCTCAGCTGTGTGGTTCTGGACCTTGGCCTGTCTTACATCTGTCGATCACAAAAAAGTTTACTGCAGTTTTGAGTTGTGCCTTTATGCCAGAACATGTAGAGGTAAATCCAACAATGTGGTCAGTCTGCACCCCGCGCTGGCTCCGCGTGAGGGTGCATTCCATTCTAACCCATCCTAATCTTAACGTTTCCATTTCTCAGCAATGTAAAACAAAGAAATTAAATGTATTCCAGCAGTTAGGTCAAGAAATAGAATAATACCCATACAAAACATAATGTCCATGTAAGTCATTAATGTTAACAAAGATGAACAGTAATATTTTCTTTCTTTACTCAGAGCAATGTCCAAAGCATTTAATAAATTCCACATGCAATTTGGTCAAGATGAAACAACAAGGAAACAGTTCACTGCGTTTGCTTTAATAAACAAATATTCAAACTAATATATATATATATATATATATATATATATATATATATATATATATATATATATATATATATATATATATATATATATATATATATATATATATATATATATATATATATATATATATATATATATATATATATATATATATATATATATATACGGTACAGGAGAGAGAAGACCCACAAAAGGACGGTTATCTTCATTATATCCACTTCACAACGTTTCGGGAATATACATATCCCATCTTCAGGTACAAAAGGCACTGTAAAACCACACGTAAAACGTTAAAAAAAAGTGAGTAGACGCAGTGGTCCTGCTACTTGTTCCTCCTCTCTGAAAGGGCGTTGGATGAAGAAAAACAGATTCTTAAGCTAGGTTTACAATTTGTTTTTTCTGCAAAAAAAGTCAACTTTGTCAATCAATATTATGAGAAATTCATACAACAAATTTCCAAATATAAAAACAATAATGAACAATTTGATGAAGTACTTAATAAAATTAAACTTTTATCACATGAGTCATATAAGGATAAATCAAATAAAAGTAACTTCAATCTTGACTTGCTAGAAACCCTTAGAAAGGATAAAGATATAATTGTCACCAGGCCAGATAAAGGTAAAGGAATAGTCATATCAAATAAATCTGATTATGTAAACAAAACTAATGAAATTCTCAAAGATGACACCAAATTTAGAAAATGAAATGGTGATTGGTTTAAAATTGTCCTCAAATTAAAAGATAAACTAAATCGCTTGCTTAGGAGTATTAAAAGTAAAATACCTGATTCATGTTTTGAGTTTCTATATGCATCTGGTTCCCTCCCCGGGATACTATATGGTTTACCCAAAGTACACAAGCAAGGTTATCCTATAAGACCTATCCTAGTAGCAACAGGTACCTTCAATTATAATTGTGGAAAATTTTTAGTTCCCATTTTAACTCCCTTAACCACTAATGAATTCACAGTGAAGAACTCAATTGAATTTGCAAAGGAATTACAGACATTTAAGTTTACGGATTCCCTGTTTTTCGCTAGTTTTGACGTAAAATCCTTATTTACAAATATCCCCCTTATTGAGACTATTGACATTTGTGTAGAAGAGTGCAAGAGATTAAAATTGATTCCTTATGACCTAACCAAGAGGCAGTTCCGATCCTTACTGGAGTTGGCTGTGAGGGAGTCCATTTTTATCTTTAATGACCAATTGTATCAACAAATAGATGGAGTAGCTATGGGTTCCCCTTTGGGACCAACATTAGCAAATACTTTTTATGCTATCATGAAAAAAGCTGGTTATCTGATTGTCCAACTGAATTCAAGCCAATTAAATACAACCGTTATGTAGACGATTGCTTCCTAGCATTTAAATCTAAGGAACAAGCTCATAAATTCCTTGAGTATCTAAATAATAAACAAAAATACATCATTCACTTCCGAGTTTGAGACTAATAATAACCTCCCATTCCTAGATATAATGGCCATGAAGAATAATGGATCTCTTTCCACAGATGTGTTCAGGAAGGAAACTTATACGGGTTTGGGCTTGAATTTTGAGTCATTTGTTCCTTCCCTTTTCAAGATAAATTCCATCAAAACGTTACTACATAGAGCATACAATATTTGTAGTACTTGGCCCTTGTTCCATAATGAACTTGAAAGACTAAGACATTACTTTCATATTAATGGTTATCCCAAAGACCTAATAGATAAACAAATTAAGAAGTTTATCACAAATAAATTTGTTGCTGACAATTTTGTGGAGGATAAAACCAAAGAAGTTAGATACATTACATTACCCTTCTCAGGACAATTTAGTTACCATTTACGCAATACAATGTCTCATTTACTCAAGAAACATGTTCCGAGTGTTGATTTTAGATTTATTTTTGTTAATAAAAATACCATAGGTTCTCTATTTAAATTTAAAGATGCTATTCCTACTCCTTTGTGCTCAAAAATTGTATATTGCTTTAGATGTCCGGACTGTATGTCACGGTATATTGGTTCCACCAATTCGAATTTCTGAGCACTTGGGAGTATCGTATAGAACAAACCCCCGTATCACTGAGCCTAGTTTCTCAAATATAAGAGAACACGCATTACAATGTAATCATGCATTTATTGATCAGGCCTTCAACATAATGTATAGGGCATATTGTAACTCAGATCTTAGGATAGCGGAATCTTTATTTATTGTAAAAGAGAAGCCAGAGTTAAATGGTACAGAAATAGCTACCAAATTATTAATTTTCTCTTAATATTTTCGAACTTGGTGAGATAGTGTCATTATAGCATAGTTAGGAGTCGTAGGTTCATATACGTGTACTTTGTTTCAACCAATCAGCATTGAGTATTTCGTTCAGGCTAAAATATTTCTGTAATAGACTAACTGTTGTACATCATACCTTTAAATTTTCTCTTTTTTGCATTAGCTATGACAGATTAGAATTTTGTACTATATTTTGTATTGGATAGGAAATTCTTAGTGAACCAATCAGATTTTGCCATCTAGTGAGTAGGAGCCTATAAATACTGGTAAGCCAGTCTCCCTCCCCACTTACCTGTTGGAGGAACAAGTAGCAGGACCACTGCGTCTGGTCATTTTTTTAACGTTTTACGTGTGGTTTTACAGTGCCTTTTTGTACCTGAAGATGGGATATGTACTTTCCCGAAACGTTGTGAAGTGGATATAATGAAGATAACCGTCCTTTTGTGGGTCTTCTCTCTCCTGTACCGTGTACGCTATAGACGCCCTGTTTTTCAAGTTATATATATATATATATATATATATATATATATATATATATATATATATATATATATATATATATATATATATATAATGTTAAAGCTTCGATGTTGGCGACTCCTTGTGTCTTTGTCTTATTATGGGGTTCACTAGCCATGATGAGGACTGCTGACTGTTGAATATAGTAGCTGTGAACACGTGATGCTGTATCAGTGTTGGTGAACAATGCCATGTGATTTTCTCAGCCCTGGAGTAGGGATAACATAAAGCAGCCTGTCTGTCTGTCTGTCTGTCCTCATGACGAAACGGTAGTGACGTATCAGTCCTGGTACCCAATGAGCTACCAGCCTTCACCCGCTGACAACAACAAATCTGTGTGGATTTCATTTGACAAGGGTTGCTATGCGACCGGGAAGTTGGTATGGAGGTTGTTCGCACCAACATAAAACAACAACCTGCTTCCTGCCCCAGAATAGCAGAGGAATGGTTAGGCCAGGCAGGTGGGGGCTGGGCGGTGGACGGTAGGTAAACAAAGCCCACATGGCAGGAACAGTAAGATTTTGGCACTCGAAGATGGTGCAGAAGCCGGCACGAAACAAAAGCACATGGAACAGAGTGCTGGAGAAGAAAATGTGTTGGGCAGGCAGCAGGGAGCACAGAGCTGGTAGGCAGCAAGGCTGGAAGCACGTGCCGTCAGGACTCAGGAACACTCAATAAGATATATTACGCACGCAAAAACAGCGTAGAACATGCGTGTGGCACAGGATACTTGCAACAATTGCTTGTAACAGAAAGGCAGGCTTGTAAGTAGCAAGGCTTGGTACTTGGTTGCGGTACGTGGGCGAGCGTCCTGTAGGTCACACGTGCCTTGGTAGGAACAAAGTGTCTTAGGATTGGTGGGTAAGTCACCGTTGCCGCCAAATATGTAATGGTTTGTGCGGGGGCCATGGGTTCAGTGTTGAGGAAATACCAAACAAGGCGAAAGAGGTCAGGATACAGGGTGGACAGACGGAAGTCTGTGAGGGGCGACCGTCACCTCCACCAAAACAAAGGGACGTGGGGAATATAGAGCTCATATATGTAAGGAAACACATAAAACGTACATAGATGTACAAATGGGTATACATGAATATAGTATGAAATGATAATAATAATAATAATAATATTAATAAAAATAATAATAATAATAATAATGATAATAAAGATACATGCTAATGATAATAATAATAATAATAATAATAATAATAATAATAATAATAATGATAATAATAATGATAATAATAATAATAAATAATAATAATAATAATAATAATAATAATAATAATAATAATAACAATAATGATAATAATAATAATTGTAAAAATAATAATAATAATAATGATAATAATAATAATAATAATAGTAATAATAATAAATAATAATAATAATAATAATAATAATAATAATAATAATAACAATAATGAAAATAATAATAATGATAATAATAATAATGATAATAATAATAATAGTATTAATAATAATAATAATAATAATAATAATAATAATAATAATAATAATAATAATAATAATAATAATAATAATAATAATAATAATAATAATAATAATAATAATAATAATAATAATAATAATAATAATAATAATAATAATAATTATTATTATTATTATTATTATTATTATAATAATAATTATTATTATAATAATAATAATAATAATAATAATAATAATAATAATAATAATAATAATAATAATAATAATAATAATAATAATTGTAATAATAATGTTAATTATAATGATAATAATAATAATTATAATAATAATGATAATAATAATAATGATAATTATAATAATAATAATAATAATGATAATAATGATAATGATAATAATAATAATAGTAATAATAGAAAGAAAGATACATGCTAATAATAATAATAATAATAATAATAATAATAATAATAATAATAATAATAATAATATTATTATTATTATTATTATTATTATTATTATTATTATTATTATAATAATAATAATAATAATAATAATAATAATAATAATAATAATAATAATAATAATAATAATAATAATGATAATAATTGTAATAATAGTAATAATGATAATAATAATAATAATAATGATAATAATAATATTAATAATAATGATAATAACAATAATATTAAAAAATTATAATAATAATAATAATAATAAATAATAATAATAATAATAACAATAGCAAAAATAATAATAACAATAATAATGTAATGTTAATGTGTGCGGTATAGACACCAACACACACACACACACACACACACACACACACACATTTTCTCTCTCTCTCTCTCTCTCTCTCTCTCTCTCTCTCTCTCTCTCGCGTCCTTTTTCTTCGTACCTGGAAAGATGACATGATGGAAATAAACTAGTTTTCCATGTTTTTTTTCTCTTTATTTTGCTTGTTCACTTAATTACCCTTCACGTTTGCAGAAAAAAAAAAAACGCTGGAGAAAAGGAAAGAAAAAAATCGCTCTTGTTTTTCTTATCGGTGAATGAAAGAAAAGTGCAAGGCTTCAATTTGACACAGATTGATTGTTTTCCCTCTCTCTTTTTCTCAATGCTGGCACATGTGTACAAAGGTGACACATTCGAGACACACATACCTCCCTCACTGAGTCGACAGGTTTTTGAGTCAAGTGAACAAACAGGAATTCAAGTTTAAGAGGCGAATATGATGAACTACAAAAACATAGTCACGTTCGGACAACATACATTTTTTTGTCCATTTCATTGTTCTAGCTGGATGTTTTCGTGAGTAGTGCAGGATCAAATAAGGAATAAAGGTAGATATCTTTTATTTATTTATTTCTATTTTTCTAAGAGTAGCGATGTGAAAGGTACAGGTCCAAATCAAGAAATAAATATTGATCTCTTTACTGGCGTGTGCGTGGCAGGTTAGGTAAGGTTGGGCTCAATAGGACAGATTCAATTACGGTCTCTATTGATTTGTGTGTGGCAAGAAATGAGGTTCAAGAAATAGCTTACGAAAAGAAAAAACTCATACAAATTCCTGTTATTGTTGATATGAATGGAGATATGTTGAAAAATGAATAAATAAAAGAAATCCAAGTACCTGCGTGTGTGGGAAGATGTGAGGTAAAAATGGTAGCGAGTAATTAACACGTTTTTCCTGTTGCTATTTGTTCGGAAGGTGGCAGGTGTGAAAAAGTAGGTAAATTCATGTCTTCTTTATCTAATGTTAAAATAATGAAGAGAACTTAAAATAGACTTAAAATAAAAAAAAAAAATCCGCTTTATTCTTATCTACTGCCGAATGAATGAATAGATTCTAAGTTTGAAAAGATGAGGTGAATGAGGTTTTTATCATATCTGCTACCAAATCAATCTAAAAATCCTATGAACAAAAAAGGAAAAATATCAAAGCCTTTTGTTCTGGGTATATTTTCTTCCATTAATCTCTTCAGTATCATGCATTTTCATATTTATTCTAGTTACTATTTAGTAATTTCGTTGAGCTTAAAAAAAACTTGTGTGGAGATTAAAAGAATGAAGACTGTGGCCATTAATCTTTTGAGCTCCATAGATCCTTCCTAATGTATAAAGAATGATTTATTAATGCCTAAAACGCAAGGTAAAAATGCATCCCAGTACTGAAGAGGTAAACACTTCTGTGGGTAATCATGATGTGCAAGAACAGAAGAATAATCCAAAGTTTTATCTCTATTGATGCAAACACAACACGGACGTGGAGAAAGACACGGACGTGGAGAAAGAAAAGTCGGAAGTCCTTTTCCTATAGAGTACACAAAGAAACTGTTATTTTTTTCTGTTGTCAAATTCAAATAACAAAATAAAATCAAGTTTATTTTCTTACAGACACTTACATTAGAAGGTCTCATGATGAAACTAAGTTATTATTTCTCTCTCTCTCTCTCTCTCTCTCTCTCTCTCTCTCTCTCTCCCTAGGCGAGCAATTATAAAAAAGAAAGCCTTTGATTCAGATGAGGAAGACAAACAACACAATGTATGTTCTTTACTCCCACTGGCACTTTTTTTTTTCACTTATACCATGTGTGGGCTTTTCACGGGAGTTTATTGGCTAAATGGGATACTTTTTGGGGTACCTCCTATCTCAAAGCCCACATGGCTCGTACTGAATAGAAACCAAAGGAAAGGAAGGAAAGGAAACGCTGCCCAGGAACCATAAAGGGAAGATGAGTAATAAGAACGCCGAATTTATGTGAAAACAGATAGTAGAGGAATAAAATGAAATGAACGGAAGTAAAGTAGAGTGAAATAAAGTGAATTTATTGCCTTGAGAAAAATAATTTTTACATGCAAAAGTAAATTTATATACATTAAATGGCACGGTGTGTCGAGCCGAAGCTCCCTGACAGACGGAATTTTACTATTTACTGTGACGTGGATGAAATACATATGAGGCAATAGTACACAATAAACTAGTTTCCATACAGATGCTCACTTAAATTACATTATTCATTGCCAGAAGCACCGCGAATAACATCCTCACTTACTCGATCGAGAACGTAATGTTCTCACATTTCCACAAAACAAAACAACAACAACAACGACAGCAACAGCAACAACAACAACAGCAACAGCAACAGCAACAACAACAACAAAATGTAAATTCGTATCTTATGAACGAAATGAATTCAATTCACAAATGTTGTTCATAGACATATCAAAAGTAATACATTTCAACATACAACAAAGTAATATATATATATATATATATATATATATATATATATATATATATATATATATATATATATATATATATATATATATATATGTACTCATAATGTTCATGAAATATGTATTACAACGAAATTTTCAAATATGTTTTTATTCTCTTTTTAAACTGCGACAGGTTATAATAATGTTAACTAAGTTAACATTATTATTTCTAATATTTTGAACTCTGTATCAACTCAAAGGTTGGAGTTACACTATGGCTGTTTAATCCTTGTAAATAAATAATAAAAGAAAATATTTGTGGATATCATATAAGTAGAAAAATTGTCTGTTGATTAAGTTTTCCCATTGTAAATATACATTTAAATCTTTTTCTTTGAAATACAACCAGCTTGTCAGTAAATGATGGCCAGGTACAACACCAAAGAGACACTCAGTAAATAAGATGAGGATAACAAAGTGTGTAATAAATGCTGACTAATGCCTCAGAAGTAAGATTATTACGAGCCCGGTATAGTATGTCACATGTTCTTGATAATTTTACTTGTACAGAGTTGATTTGATTTAGCTAGTTTAGATTCTCATCTATTATGAACTCAATAAGTTTAGTATTCGCTACGCGTTGTAAAGTATCACCTTCAAGTAAAATGTGCGGCATGATATGCTTTATGGAATTTATGGACGTTTTGAAAAAGTATATAACTCGTTTTTGTGATGTTAAACTTTAATTTATTTGATTGTATCCAATGACTTACTAGATTTATTTCAATAATTAAATTTGAGTGTGGAGTGTTTATATTGTCATCACACAAGAGTAGGTTCGTGTCATCAGCATATATTGTGTAATTAAATTTAGAGTTTGAGTAAATGCTATCACTGATGTAGATAAGGAAAAGTAAAGGCTTTAAAACGGATCCTTGTTTAACTTTAAAGGAAGAATAGGATGTGTTCCAATGCACTGCTTATTATCTATTGTAAATGTAGCTTTCTAAAAGTCTAACATCAAAATACCTTAATTTGTCTATTAAGATAACATGGCTTAAGGAATCAAATGCTTCAAATAAATCAATAAATACGCCAGCTACAAATAGTTTACTCTCCAAGTATTTATATGCATTACTAACAAGTTGAAACACTCCAGATTCTGTTGAGTATCAGGATCTGAAGCCATATTGATAAACAGAGAGAAGATTAATTTGTTGTATATAAGTAGTAGAAATAAAATTGCCTGGATCACTAATGGGTGGAAGCCTAACAGCGCTTCCAATACTCTCCAAGTCACCTACAGGCGTCTTAGGCCAGGACATAAAAAAAAAAAAAAAGACGAGAAGAAATTACCTTTTCATATATTTTGCTAAACGCAGGTAGTATGGATATTGGTCGATAACGGTTAATATCACTTTTGTCGCCAGATTTAAAGAGTGATATAACCTTTTCTTTCTTTTAAGTCAGTAGGAAATACACCATGTTTTAAGGAGAGATTAATTATATACATCAACGGCAATGATGTTAAGTCAGCAACATGTTTCAAGACTGTAGGTGGAATAAAACCGTGGAGTATAGATGAAAGAAAGAAAATTAAATCAAAATGTTGCTTTGTAAGAGAGATGAAAAGTTAGTGATGAAAGGAACGATGAGCTTGTGGAACGGACGCATGTGAGGAAAGGAAGGAAAAAAAGAAATAAGTAAAAGTAAAAAAAAAAAAAAAACTCAGTGCACGTTGGAAGGAAAGAAATTTGTATAATTAATTAAAGTGAGTAATGTACGAGAAATGTAAATGAATAAATAAAAGAAATAAAAAAAAAACTATATCAGAATGCACAAGAATAACAAATGATAAATCAAATAGATAAATGAATAAATAAACGTTAAAAACACAAATGATAAACTAATGAATAGATAAGAAATAGAATTGCTGAGTGTATTTAAAAGCGGAAAAAGACAAGAAAGATAACACACAAATATGTAAACAAATAAACGAAAAAACAAACAAATGCAAAACTATCCACATATATAAACAAAATAAGAAAATAAAAATTTAAAAAGTATTCAGAGTTATTTGAAACCAAAGCGGATTGACTTATTTTCTTTTTTCTTCTATTTATTCAATTGCATCTCTCTCACCGGAAGGGGGGGGGGTTCTTTAACAAAAGACGCTCCGGCACAAATCTCTCTCTCTCTCTCTCTCTCTCTCTCTCTCTCTCTCTCTCTCTCTCTCTCTCTCTCTCTCTCTCTCTCTCAAACACGATCTTTAAAAGGCTATTCTGTTCCTTATTCAAGTCTTCTTTGCATAAATGAATAAATTAATAATTAAGTAACATAAATAATTGATGCGAATGTTAATATGGTTGAATAATAAATCATATGATCAAAATCAATGGAGTAGTTGTGAAGCGTCTCTCTCTCTCTCTCTCTCTCTCTCTCTCTCTCTCTCTCTCTCTCTCTCTCTCTCTCTCTCTCTCTCTCTTTTCTTTTATTCCGTGGCTAAGCTTTTCTGAACTTTTGAGCGAGTGAATAAACATATAGATAAATAAGATAAACATACATAAAAATTCAAGAATTTACTACAAAGGATCTTAGAACAGTGAGATGGTGAAGCAACCAACAGTAGATGGTGACTGTACTGCTGTTGTAGTATTGGAGAGCACTCTTCAGGGATTGAATAACTCAGATGAAAGGAACACGATAACCTTCCGTATTAACAAAACCTCCCAAGGAAAAGGCCATAGAGACGATTGACCAGGCTCTGAATAGTCTTTCTCATCTCAGTAATTCATATATCATGTTCATCCGTCACAAGAATCGTAAAAGCACCCTTCGATAAACAACAATGTCATTTTAGATAGAGCCTTGTGAAGTATGTGAGGTTGTGGAGCATATGTGATTTAAAACCCACAGGTTCAATTGTCCACCTTACGACACATTCTGATTTTTTTTTGAGATTTGTGGAAGTGTATATGTTGTTATGGTGTGGATATGGAAGCATTAGCGTTAGAGCAGAGGAGGACGGGAAGGAAAGATAACGGAAGAGAGGGGAAATTAGATAAGAGAAGAGAAAACATAGTAAAGGGGAAGAAAAACAAAGGAAAGGAAGGAAAAAACATAAGAACATAAGAAAAGAGAGAAGCTGCAAGAGGCCGTCAGGCTTACATGCGGCATTCCCTGTATGATAAAAGCTACCTAATTCCATCTATCATCCCCATCCATAAGGCCCATTATTATTTCTAATATATATCAACGACTTGGATAGTGGAATTAATAGTGATATCAGTAAATTTGCGGACGACACAAAGATAGGTAGATTAATTAGGTCCGATTCGGATGCCAAGGATTTGCAGGCTGACTTGCATAGGATGAAAGAATGGACAGATAGATGGCTAATGCAGTTCAATATTAACAAATGCAGGGTGCTGAGCGTGGGTAGAGATAACCCAAACAATAGGTACACAATAGATAACGTGGCACTAGGAAGTTTCAAGTATGAGAAAGATTTAGGAGTCATAGTTAGCTCTGATCTCGGTACAAGGAAGCAATGTATCGAGGCCAAAAATAAGGCAAATAGAGTATTAGGTTTCATCTTTAGAAGTGTTAAAAGCAGGAGTAACTAGCCAGGCACACACGTATATTGTGAAGGTGCTGTTTCCGAGCTAGCTGAAGGGAAAGGGCCTCCTCGTGGCCTCCTGCCGGGCAACAGAGTTTAAGTCCTGTAATCGATACAGGAATTAAACTCTGGCTAACACTTCCCCCCCCCCCCGAGTTCTTCCTTGAACTTGTCCTCTGGGCTTCGCTGCCGTACTATTGCCAAGCGGTTTTCTTTGTGGTTGCCAATTTTTAAGCTTCCACAATGGCAGCTTTAAATGGAGACAAAAGTCCCACGTGTCCTACATGTCTCCGGACCTTCTCATGCTATAAGGGGAGAAGAGTCCATGAGAGGTCGCAACATCCTCTCCATTTTCATGGAACCGAGGTGGCGGCCCTCCGCACCGAGGTGAAAAAGATAAGATGGGATCCCGAGGAGCTGGCTATGATGGCTGTCTTCGAGGCGAGAAATCTCAGGGCAAAGTCCATCAATGTCAAGATACAGGCAGAGGTCCTCCCTCATCGCTCCATAGAGAGCATTAAGGGGGCCAGAAAGGCGGAGACATATAAAGCCCTGGTCCGCCAGAATGCCTTATCTCCTCGAAGTGCTGCGTCTATGCCGGAACCTCGGAGTCCCCCCTTACCAGTGCCTTCTATAACACCTGAGGGCCCACCAGAGGCCGCTATAACATCTATTGGCTCTCCTATCATTCCTGTAACACCTGGGAGTACCGCCTCCGGCGGTCCCCAGCCACCTCCTCCTCATATAAAGTCCGAGGAAGATGTCCATGTTCACATGCAGCAGCTATCAGCTACCCTCGGACTCCATGTCCCTGCCTGCATTGGCGAGGTGGAGCACCAACTTGACCTATGGTGCCCACCTAGTGCTTATGTTTACAGACCTCCGGGAAGGGGCGGCTCGGTGAGTCTCCATAAAAAGGCGGTCAGAAGGCGGCAATACAGACGTATACAAATTATGTGGCGAAAAGAGAGAGGCCGGGCCGTGCGGGAGATACTTTCTGGTATCCCTGACGGCCCACCTAACATTCCACCCAATCTGAAGGCCTTCTGGGTTGGCCTCTTCCAAAGACCATCAGGGAATGAGACACGCACACCAGCTGCTATAAGGCCCACCCTTGATGTCGCCGGTCCTATAACAGAAGATGAAATCAAGACTGCTATAAGATCCACAAAGGCAGCCACAGCCCCAGGACCGGACGGCAGGGGCTTGAGGGCATCCGTGCCCTAAATATAAGGAAGTTGGGTTGGGCTTTCAATGCCCTCCTACTCCTCAAGGAGGTCCCTTGGAGTTGGGCCAAGGGAAGAACCACCTTGATCCCCAAAAGCCTGAAGCCGAGGAGCCGAGTGATTTCCGCCCAATCACGATAACATCAATTCTCCTCAGGCTATTTAATAAGATCTTAGCAGCACGTCTCATGGCGGCGGCGCCCTTGCCTGTACAACAGAAAGGCTTCGCGCCCGAGGAGGGTGTTGCGGCAAACATCCTCCTCGACCAAGAAATAATTAAAAATGCCACTGCCCACAATAAGAACTTGTCTGTAGCCTTCGTTGACTTTAAGAAAGCCTTCGACTCAGTGAGTCACCCCTCTCTAGTAGCCGCAACTAAGAGATGGGGCCTTCCACCTGTACTCACTGAGTTAATTACCAACTTATATAAAAAGCAAGCACTAACATCATGGGGGATACGGTTAATATCACCAGGGGAGTACTCCAGGGCGACCCTTTGTCGCCCTATTTGTTTAATATTACCTTAGACTGGATACTCTCCTCATTACCGGCGGACGTAGGGGCGCGTCTGGCCGGTACCCCTGTGAGCTATATTGCCTATGCAGATGACGTGGCACTCACAGCTTCCACCCCCCGGGGTCTTCAGGCCTCGATTGATGCGCTGGCCACCGAGGCCGGGCGGGTGGGGCTGGAAGTGGGCCATAATAAATGTGCCACTATAAACATCGTGGGAGATGGTAAGAGGAAGAGGTGGCTGGTCGGCCCTTCCACCTTTCGCGCCGGAGGAGAGGAGTTGAGGGCCTTAGGGCCTGGTGAGACTTATAAATATCTTGGCCTTGAAGTGGGACCAGCCATGGGCCGCGCTGAGCCAGGGCGGGCCCTAGCTGCACTTGTTAGGGACTTGGAAGCCCTCCAGAAAGCCTCTCTAAAGCCACAGCAAAAGCTGTGGGCTGTATGCAATGTCATCATGCCAAAACACCTATATGCACGAGTATTGGGCATTTCCACCAAGAGCACTCTGCGGAGGTTTGATAACGAAGTGAAGAAGTTTGTCAGGAAGGCTCTACATCTACCAAAGGACACCCCAAATGCGGCCTTGCATGCCAAGACGGGCCACGGGGGGATTGGGGGTCCCAACCTTCCTGAGCAGAGTGACAGCTGCCTGGAGAGGCTCTCAAATAGTACCGACGCAAGGGTAGCTAGGATTGCAGGAGCACTGCTCAGCAATTCCCCATGCCCATCCGCCAAAGAGCAGCTCAAAGACCATTCCAACACCATGCGGGATGCCCTATACGCAACCGCGGATGGTCGGGGTCTCTCGGGGACGGACCGCTCCCCGCCCACTCATGATTGGGTGGGGGACGGAACCCTTCTCATGAAAGGCTCTTCATATATTAATGCCCTGAAAACCTGCCTTGGCGTGGTAAACACCAGACTAAGATCTTCAAGGGGAAGACCAGCCGCTCCTGTTCATTGTGATCTGGGCTGTGGCCGCCCAGAATCCTTCGTGCACATCTTACAATCATGCCCAAAATTGGCTCCTGAGCGGACCCGGCGGCATGACCGGGTCTTAGACTTGCTCCAACAACAACTTGGCCGAAAGAACTGGCAGTTTCTCAGAGAGCCCCATATTCGTACCCAGGCGGGTGTTAGAGTCCCCGACCTAGTGATCTGGGACAGCCAAGGGTCGACGGTGCTTGATGTCCAGGTGGTCGCTGACAACTCAGTCGGCGACTTCCTGACTCGGGCCCACGACCTAAAGCGGTCTTATTACGACGTCGGGGACATTAATGCCTCGGTGAGGGATAAGACAGGACATCCCCCGGTGTTTACAACACTTAACATCAATTGGCGCGGTACTATGGCAACCCCTTCATATATGGCTTTGAAGTTTATGCGCCTCACTAAGGCTGAGCTCCGCCTCCTCGTGGTCCGGGCGATGGAGGGGTCCGTTGTGGCCCTCCGGACTCACCGAGACATGGGGGGACACGGTTGACACTTTGAATCCGTTCCATGGTCTAGCCCGCCAAACAACAAGGGCGAATCGCTTGACAAGTCCCTGGCCCCCCTCTCTCGGACCGAGACCGAAGGGTCTCGCTTTCGATATGTTATGTTTTGTTCCTTTTCTTATGTATATGTACATACTTATGATGATGACTCTGTTGTTGATCTGTTTCGATACAAGTTCAGCTGTGGGTTTGTTTATATGCTTATATATACGGCTTAGTCCGGCCCCGATTGGGAAAAAATAGTATTATAATTTAAAAATCAAATATAAAACTTAAATTTATGAGAGAGAGGTGAGGAGAGTTAATATTAAGCGCATAAAAAAAAAAAAAAAAAAAAAAAAATATATATATATATATATATATATATATATATATATATATATATATATATATATATATATATATATATATATATATATATATATATATATATATGGCGCTGGTCAGGCCACATCTTGACTATGCGGTACAATTCTGGTCCCCACATTACAGGAAAGACATAGCTCAATTGAAGTCAGTGCAAAGGAGGATGACTAAAAGGATACAGGGAATGAGGGATATGCCCTATGAAGAGAGATTGAAAAAACTTAGTCTGCATCCCTTAGAGAGACGTAGGTTAAGAGGAGACCTGATAGAAGTGTTCAAGTGGTATAAGGGTATTAACAAAGGGGACATGAATGAAGTTCTTAGGATCAGTAGCGGGGACAGAACCAGAAATCATGGGTTTAAACTTGAAAAATTCAGGTTTAGGAAGGAAATGGGAAGGAACTGGTTTTCAAACAGTGGTTGATGAGTGGAACAGTCTCAGTGGGCATGTAGGGCTTAGTCAATAGGCAGCTTTAAAAGAAGATTAGATAAATTCATGGATGGGGAAGATAGATGGAATTAGGTAGATTAAGCACACTGGGACTGTGTGGAATTAATAGTGATATCAGTAAATTTGCGGACGACACAAAGATAGGTAGATTAATTAGGTCCGATTCGGATGCCAAGGATTTGCAGGCTGACTTGCATAGGATGAAAGAATGAACAGATAGATGGCTAATGCAGTTCAATATTAACAAGTGCAGGGTGCTGAGCGTGGGTAGAGATAACCCAAACAATAGATACACAATAGATAACGTGGCACTAGGAAGTTTCAAGTATGAGAAAGATTTAGGAGTCATAGTTAGCTCTGATCTCGGTACAAGGAAGCAATGTATCGAGGCCAAAAATAAGGCAAATAGAGTATTAGGTTTCATCTTTAGAAGTGTTAAAAGCAGGAGTAACTAGCCAGGCACACACGTATATTGTGAAGGTGCTGTTTCCGAGCTAGCTGAAGGGAAAGGGCCTCCTCGTGGCCTCCTGCCGGGCAACAGAGTTTAAGTCCTGTAATCGATACAGGAATTAAACTCTGGCTAACACTTCCCCCGAGTTCTTCCTTGAACTTGTCCTCTGGGCTTCGCTGCCGTACTATTGCCAAGCGGTTTTCTTTGTGGTTGCCAATTTTTAAGCTTCCACAATGGCAGCTTTAAATGGAGACAAAAGTCCCACGTGTCCTACATGTCTCCGGACCTTCTCATGCTATAAGGGGAGAAGAGTCCATGAGAGGTCGCAACATCCTCTCCATTTTCATGGAACCGAGGTGGCGGCCCTCCGCACCGAGGTGAAAAAGATAAGATGGGATCCCGAGGAGCTGGCTATGATGGCTGTCTTCGAGGCGAGAAATCTCAGGGCAAAGTCCATCAATGTCAAGATACAGGCAGAGGTCCTCCCTCATCGCTCCATAGAGAGCATTAAGGGGGCCAGAAAGGCGGAGACATATAAAGCCCTGGTCCGCCAGAATGTCTTATCTCCTCGAAGTGCTGCGTCTATGCCGGAACCTCGAGTCCCCCTTACCAGTGCCTTCTATAACACCTGAGGGCCCACCAGAGGCCGCTATAACATCTATTGGCTCTCCTATCATTCCTGTAACACCTGGGAGTACCGCCTCCGGCGGTCCCCAGCCACCTCCTCCTCATATAAAGTCCGAGGAAGATGTCCATGTTCACATGCAGCAGCTATCAGCTACCCTCGGACTCCATGTCCCTGCCTGCATTGGCGAGGTGGAGCACCAACTTGACCTATGGTGCCCACCTAGTGCTTATGTTTACAGACCTCCGGGAAGGGGCGGCTCGGTGAGTCTCCATAAAAAGGCGGTCAGAAGGCGGCAATACAGACGTATACAAATTATGTGGCGAAAAGAGAGAGGCCGGGCCGTGCGGGAGATACTTTCTGGTATCCCTGACGGCCCACCTAACATTCCACCCAATCTGAAGGCCTTCTGGGTTGGCCTCTTCCAAAGACCATCAGGGAATGAGACACGCACACCAGCTGCTATAAGGCCCACCCTTGATGTCGCCGGTCCTATAACAGAAGATGAAATCAAGACTGCTATAAGATCCACAAAGGCAGCCACAGCCCCAGGACCGGACGGCAGGGGCTTGAGGGCATCCGTGCCCTAAATATAAGGAAGTTGGGTTGGGCTTTCAATGCCCTCCTACTCCTCAAGGAGGTCCCTTGGAGTTGGGCCAAGGGAAGAACCACCTTGATCCCCAAAAGCCTGAAGCCGAGGAGCCGAGTGATTTCCGCCCAATCACGATAACATCAATTCTCCTCAGGCTATTTAATAAGATCTTAGCAGCACGTCTCATGGCGGCGGCGCCCTTGCCTGTACAACAGAAAGGCTTCGCGCCCGAGGAGGGTGTTGCGGCAAACATCCTCCTCGTCCAAGAAATAATTAAAAATGCCACTGCCCACAATAAGAACTTGTCTGTAGCCTTCGTTGACTTTAAGAAAGCCTTCGACTCAGTGAGTCACCCCTCTCTAGTAGCCGCAACTAAGAGATGGGGCCTTCCACCTGTACTCACTGAGTTAATTACAAACTTATATAAAAAAGCAAGCACTAACATCATGGGGGATACGGTTAATATCACCAGGGGAGTACTCCAGGGCGACCCTTTGTCGCCCTATTTGTTTAATATTACCTTAGACTGGGTACTCTCCTCATTACCGGCGGACGTAGGGGCGCGTCTGGCCGGTACCCCTGTGAGCTATATTGCCTATGCAGATGACGTGGCACTCACAGCTTCCACCCCCCGGGGTCTTCAGGCCTCGATTGATGCGCTGGCCACCGAGGCCGGGCGGGTGGGGCTGGAAGTGGGCCATAATAAATGTGCCACTATAAACATCGTGGGAGATGGTAAGAGGAAGAGGTGGCTGGTCGGCCCTTCCACCTTTCGCGCCGGAGGAGAGGAGTTGAGGCCTTAGGGCCTGGTGAGACTTATAAATATCTCGGCCTTGAAGTGGGACCAGCCATGGGCCGCGCTGAGCCAGGGCGGGCCCTAGCTGCACTTGTTAGGGACTTGGAAGCCCTCCAGAAAGCCTCTCTAAAGCCACAGCAAAAGCTGTGGGCTGTATGCAATGTCATCATGCCAAAACACCTATATGCACGAGTATTGGGCATTTCCACCAAGAGCACTCTGCGGAGGTTTGATAACGAAGTGAAGAAGTTTGTCAGGAAGGTTCTACATCTACCAAAGGACACCCCAAATGCGGCCTTGCATGCCAAGACGGGCCACGGGGGATTGGGGTCCCATCCTTCCTGAGCAGAGTGACAGCTGCCTGGAGAGGCTCTCAAATAGTACCGACGCAAGGGTAGCTAGGATTGCAGGAGCACTGCTCAGCAATCCCCCATGCCCATCCGCCAAAGAGCAGCTCAAAGACCATTCCAACACCATGCGGGATGCCCTATACGCAACCGCGGATGGTCGGGGTCTCTCGGGGACGGACCGCTCCCCGCCCACTCATGATAGGGTGGGGGACGGAACCCTTCTCATGAGAGGCTCTTCATATATTAATGCCCTGAAAACCCGCCTTGGCGTGGTAAACACCAGACTAAGATCTTCAAGGGGAAGACCAGCCGCTCCTGTTCATTGTGATCTGGGCTGTGGCCGCCCAGAATCCCTCGTGCACATTTTACAATCATGCCCAAAATTGGCTCCTGAGCGGACCCGGCGGCATGACCGGGTCTTAGACTTGCTCCAACAACAACTTGGCCGAAAGAACTGGCAGTTGCTCAGAGAGCCCCATATTCGTACCCAGGCGGGTGTTAGAGTCCCCGACCTAGTGATCTGGGACAGCCAAGGGTCGACGGTGCTTGATGTCCAGGTGGTCGCTGACAACTCAGTCGGCGACTTCCTGACTCGGGCCCACGACCTAAAGTGGTCCTATTACGACGTCGGGGACATTAAAGCCTCGGTGAGGGATAAGACAGGACATCCCCCGGTGTTTACCACACTTACCATCAATTGGCGCGGTACTATGGCAACCCCTTCATATATGGCTTTGAAGTTTATGCGCCTCACTAAGGCTGAGCTCCGCCTCCTCGTGGTCCGGGCGATGGAGGGGTCCGTTGTGGCCCTCCGGACTCACCGAGACATGGGGGGACACGGTTGACACTTTGAATCCGTTCCATGGTCTAGCCCGCCAAACAACAAGGGCGAATCGCTTGACAAGTCCTTGGCCCCCCTCTCTCGGACCGAGACCGAAGGGTCTCGCTTTCGATATGTTATGTTTTGTTCCTTTTCTTATGTATATGTACATACTTATGATGATGACTCTGTTGTTGATCTGTTTCGATACAAGTTCAGCTGTGGGTTTGTTTATATGCTTATATATACGGCTTAGTCCGGCCCCGATTGGGAAAAATAGTATTATAATTTAAAATCAAATATAAAACTTAAATTTATGAGAGAGAGGTGAGGAGAGTTAATATTAAGCGCAAAAAAAAAAAAAAAAAAAAAAAAATATATATATATATATATATATATATATATATATATATATATATATATATATATATATATATATATATATATATATATATATATGGCGCTGGTCAGGCCACATCTTGACTATGCGGTACAATTCTGGTCCCCACATTACAGGAAAGACATAGCTCAATTGGAGTCAGTGCAAAGGAGGATGACTAAAAGGATACAGGGAATGAGGGATATGCCCTATGAAGAGAGATTGAAAAACTTAGTCTGCATCCCTTAGAGAGACGTAGGTTAAGAGGAGACCTGATAGAAGTATTCAAGTGGTATAAGGGTATTAAGAAAGGGGACATGAATGAAGTTCTTAGGATCAGTAACGGGGACAGAACCAGAAATCATGGGTTTAAACTTGAAAAATTCAGGTTTAGGAAGGAAATGGGAAGGAACTGGTTTTCAAACAGTGGTTGATGAGTGGAACAGTCTCAGTGGGCATGTAGGGCTGAGTCAATAGGCAGCTTTAAAAGAAGGTTAGATAAATTCATGGATGGGGAAGATAGATGGAATTAGGTAGATTAAGCACACTGGGACTGCCTCGTATAGGCCTGGCGGCCTCTTGCAGCTTCTCTCTTTTCTTATATTCTTATGTTCTTATAAATTCTTCTAATCTTTTTAAGCTTCCTATTGACTCAGCCCTGACTACATGAACACTGAGTCCGCTCTACTCATCAACCACTCTGTTTGAAAACCAGTTTCTTCCCATTTCCATCCTAAACCTGAATTCTTCAAGTTTAAACCCATTATTTCTGGTTCTGTCCCGATACTGATCCTAAGAACTTCGCTTATGTCCCCTTTCCTATTACCCATATATCACTTAAATACTTCTATCAGGCCCCCCTTAACCTACGTCTTTGTAAGGAATGCAAATTAAGTTTCTTCAGTCGGACTTCATAGGGAATATCCCTCATTCCCTGTATCTTTTTAGACATCCATCTTTGCACTGATTCCAATCTACCTATATATATCCTTTCTATAATGTTAGGAAAAGAACTGTACTTCATAGTCAAGAGGTGGTCCGGCCAGCGTCAAGTAAAATTCTAGTATGACCTCGGGACTTCTGCTTTAAACACTCCTAGAAATTAATCCTAGTACCCAATTTGCCTTATTTCTAGTGTCTATGCGATGCTTTTGACCAAGATCGAAGCTAACAATGACTCCTAAATCTTTTTCATGTCATGAACCTCCTAGTGCCTCGTTATTTATCGTGTACCTATTGTGTGCATTTCCTTTACCTACGCTAAGTACCTTGCACTTGTTAATATTGAACTGCATTTGCCATTTGTCTGTTCATTCGTTCATCCTGTCTAAATCTGCCTGCAAGGCAATGGCATGCGAGTCTAACCTAATCAATCTACCTATCTTTGCGTCATGCAGAAATATAATATCACTACTAATTCCACAATCCAAGTCATTAATATGTATTAGAAATAACAATGGTCCTAAAACTCAACCCTGTGGCACCCCACTAATTAGTTGACCCGACTCAGAATTGGATTATTACCCTTTGTCGCCTATCGCCTAACCATGCTTTAATCCAGTCTAATATTTTATCCTCTATCCTGTGCGGCATAACCTTTCTCAAGAGTCTTTCATATGATACCTTGTCAAATGCCTTATTAAAATCTAAGTATAGGATGTCGTAATATCAACCTTATCTGCAGCCTCATAAACTATACTATAAAACTTAACAAGTTGGAAGGCACAACTTTCCCTTCGTAAAGCCATGTTGTGAGTGAGTTATCAAACTGTGTTTGTTTAGGTTACGGGTTCTCAAGCTTTTTAATCTTATGTACCCCTCGAAGTCTTTCAGTATTGATCACGTATCCCTTACCCACAATGCAGAGTCAGGAAGGGTAACAATAAATGCATGGTTTATTGGTTTAGTTTATAAGTTTAAATTGTGTTATATATGTGGAGCAGACACAATTTTTAATCAATATTAGTATGTTTCTATGAGGTAGTGTCGATAGGAACTGGTACCTCACAGGGAGACACTATATGTGACTAACATGCAATGCATTTCCCAAAAGGAACTATATCAGACAATTTTCGATCATTATGGCAGTGAACTAGTGTTGCTTGCAGCTAGTTGCAACTTGTAACTAGTAACAGTGATAAATAAGTCACTGTGTGTGTGAATCACATTAAAAATAATAAATCAAAACAAATATTATATGTTTGCAAGGTTGTGTGGCAACTGTAATCCAAGAGAGCTTCCTCTCAAGTGATATAACTCCAAGAGTTTCCTTGTTAACGTTGTTAATGTGTCCTGGTTCTAGTGAAGGACACATTGTATACTACAAACAAATTTGCTGCTATTCAAAACTGAAGCATTTTGAGAAACCTGCCACGTACCCAAAAAATTCCTCTCACGTACCCCTGGGGTACGCGTACCCCAGGTTGAGAA
Source organism: Portunus trituberculatus (assembly GCF_017591435.1). NCBI lineage: Eukaryota > Metazoa > Arthropoda > Malacostraca > Decapoda > Portunidae > Portunus > Portunus trituberculatus. The sequence goes on from NC_059293.1 coordinate 3,578,479, forward strand.
CCCTTGGTCTAGGTGCTCTCTAATGCTTTTCGCTTTATTGATTCCATCAACTTGCCCACAATTGAAGTTAAGCTGACAAGTTTTATTTCCTTTCTTAAATATGGAGCATTAGCTTGTCTCCACATTATCGGTACCTCACCTGACGCTAGTGACATCCTAAAAGGCACTGCTAATGGCTCACTGATGACCTCCTTGCACTCCCTGGGTATATTTCGTCATGTCCTGATGACTTGAATTTCTTTAGTCAATCTATCTCTTGTTCTACCATCTCCTTAATTATATGAATATCATCAGTTTTAGAAATCTGTTCGCTATCTGGAATTTCCTGTGTGTTTTCCTATTTTCCTCTCTGGTTTTCGTCATATATAACTGAAAAAAATTTCTTGGGATCCGTCTTTGCCTGGCTGGCTACCCTCAGCCCAAAATTGCTTTTAGATTCCTAGTTAACCTCTTAACTGTTCTTACTAATTCTTCTGTCCTGTGTAGTGGTTTAATCTATCTGTTATACACTTCGGGTCGTTCCTTTGTTATTTTATTGCTTCATATAGAATGTTAGTTGCTTGGCCTCCATGTAATTTATCAACATTTACCTTTCGTGATACCACCAGCCTCACGTCGCCCTCATCCCTCTGACTCTCACCTTTTCCGACTCCACACCTCACCCGGCCTCTCTGACCCTGCCCTCATTCCCTCACCTGCATTTTGGGCCTTACCTGATCTTCCCTCCCTGCCTCTTGTCAATTCACTCACTGTAAATACCTCCTTAATCCTTCAAAATTAGCCTTCCTGAAATCAGGTATTTTCCTAATGCTAATGCTAAAAATTTCGTGCCATTTTATTTTGTAATGTATTTCACTGTGGTTACTGTTATCTAGCTGGCCAGCAACCTCCACTCACTGCCTCTTCCCTGTTTGTCAGAATCAAATCTAGAATATTATTTCTCCGTGTGGGGTTCTAAAATGATCTGCTTCAAAAAATTGTTCTGAATGACCAAAAGAAATTCCTCTGCTTCACTGTTGCCCGCTACCAAGCTCTAATCAATATTCGTATAATGGAAATCGCCTTCCACACATACTATACTGTATCTGGCTGTCCTATTCACTTATTGCCACAATGAAGAGTTTATTTCATTTGTAGCATTAGGTGGCCTGTACACTGAAGCCATTATTACTGATTGTGACCATCCATAGAGACTGTTTTGTTGTCTGTCTTAATTCTACTGTTTATGCAATATTACAATTTGTCCTTGATGAACAAAGTCATACCTCCCTGTCCTTATGAAAAGTTTATAGCCCTCAATTTTAACCTCCGGATCAACGACTTTCCCTAACATATCAAATCAAGTTTCTGTTAACGCAATTACATCAAAATTTTCAACACACGCTGCTGCTTTAGGCAAATATGTCTTATTTGAAATACTCTTACAATGTGTGTAATAAACACTTAAACTATTCCTTACCTTTACTAAGCTGGTTACTTTTCTAGATTTAACTATTTTGTCTTCTCTGTGGTTCTTAAAAGCCCTTCCTCTCACCTGTCTAACGAGAAAAGCGCCAGAGTGCATTTAATTCACACTCAAGTGTTCCAGTCAAAACGGGAACACCTTGGCGTGATAAATGAATACCATACCTGGCATAGAAGGTGTCCTCGCCATAGAAGAGATCCCAGTTGTCTATGAACGCCCATCCATTGCTCTTATAGTGATCTCCAAGCCTGCAATTCACTGCAATATCCATGGATAGCTATTCACCTCCCAGTCTCCTCCTTGGCAAGACGCTGCATACCACATAGGGAGGCGGTGGCGACGTGGATAAGGTGGTGAGCGTGGGATCGGACAGACGTCCACGCGTAAGTTCGAATCCCACCACATACCACTTTGAACCTATGCCATTTGTTGAGTGGTTTAAAATTACCTACATGTCACCATGAAATCCAGGTTCGAGGTGGTTACACCAAAGATTCACCGGTCGCTTGCTGGTCACCCAGCTAATCTTCCCCGTTACGGAACGAGCTCAAAGCTCATACTTGACCGATCTTCGGTTAGGACAGAGATCACCACAAACATCTCAGCACACACTGAGACGGCGTTACATCCCCTACCTATTTACTGCTTGGTGAACAGGGGCTACACATTAAGAGACTCGCCCATTTGCCTCATCGCTCGCGGGATTCGAACCCGTGCCTTCTGGGTTGTGAGCCAAGCGTGCTAACCACTACACTACGCGGTGGGGTGGTGGTATGGGCCCTAATATGGGTACCACTATAAATAAAATTGCCTGCGCCACTAATGAGCAGAAGCTTAACAGCGCTTCCAATACACTCTTCAAGTTACCTACAAGCACTATAGGCCGTAACATAAAAAAAAAAAAAACACAGGTCGCACCTCTATTTCTAATCTTAGCCTAAGTCTGCCTATACCTCCTGAACAGCTTCTCACTCCTGACCTTGTAACAGTCATTTCCTCACCAACCACCGACGCTAAGGAAAACGATTGGTTTGGTCTCATCCTCTTTGAAGCACACGTCTAGCTTCACTTACCTTCTCAATTCCAGAACCCGGCAAACACAGCCTCATCCTACGCTTCCTATCCCTGGCACTATTCAAATGTCGTACCTGAGTATCCCCAACCCCAGGATCCTACCTTGGGACAGGAAATTATTGTCTTCCCCGTCCTTCCTTTCCTCGTCACCTTCTGCCACCTCTCCCTGCTCCTTTAGTCACCTCCAACACACAGAAGGGTTTCCTCATCTCCTCGCGGTGAGGCGCTCTGAGGACTATTCTCCTCTGCACACTAGCAGACACAACCTGCAACTCCTCCTGCTCCTGCATCACTTTATTAGGTAAGGTGACTGAAGGGCCTTCAGGCGCTGAAATCATCCGACAGAACTCAGCCAACAGTTCAGAAATTCCCAATAGAAACTCTCCCTGCACCTCCGAGATCCTTCCATGGAACTCAGTGTCCATCTCTACGACTCTCTTAACAAAGGCCTCGAGGATAAGAGAACTAACACACCCACCCGCAACTGTAGGCAAAGTGGGAAAAGTCCCTATCTCTACATAGATGTCAAGTCTGGATGGAAGAGAGGGGAAAGGAGATAAGAGAAGAGAAAATAAAGGGAAAAGAAAACAAAGTAAAGGAAGGGAAAGGGACGGAAGAGAGGGGAAGGGAGACAAGAGAAGAGAAGATAAGATAAAAGGAAGGAAAACAAAGGAAAGAAAGGGAACGACAAAGAAGGGAAGGGAATAGTGTGTGTCTATAAGCTTAGGAAGAAACAGTCTGGGAACTTCCATGTCTGGTGGTGGCACAGTTCGCCTCTTCCCATGCCACCCGATAAAGTGTTGGCTGAGCTCTAAAACGTAGAAACAAAGCTGCAAAAAGATCTTATTACCCGAATTTTAGCCTTGTACTCTAGTGAAGAAAACTGGAACATTCTGCAACCCTTCCCTCTCTCTCTCTCTCTCTCTCTCTCTCTCTCTCTCTCTCTCTCTCTCTCTCTCTCTCTCTCTCTCTCTCTCTCTCTCTCTCTCTCTCTCTCTTAGTCAATCTTGATCAAATTTAAATCTGTTGCTCTCCATGTGATGAATGCTAACTTTTGCCACCTCTCCTTATTTTAATCTTATGAAGTTTAAATAGCATGGCCAGAGAGAGAGAGAGAGAGAGAGAGAGAGAGAGAGAGAGAGAGAGAGAGAATCAATAGAGAGAGAAAGATGGTAGAACAGGGAGAAAAAAAAGAATAATCCAGATGGTCTGCTTCCCAGGCTGGTGATGGTGGTGGTAGGTGGTGGTGGTGGTGGTGGTGGTGGCAATGGTGGTCGTGATGGTGGTAGTAGAGAACGCTCCATCAGTCCTACCACCACCACCACCACCACCACCACCACCACCACTTTTCTTTTCTACATAGAGGGATCAGGTGTTGTCAGATAAGATATTCTCCCTCTTCTGCTCCTCCTCCTCCTCCTCCTTCCCCAGGTCTTCTTTTCTTCCTCCTCCTCTTCTTCTTCCTGTTCTAAGGCTTTGCTCCTCGGAAGAAACGTGTTTGATATTCAGATACTAAAACTCCTCCTGATTTCATTTTCTCAGTCTAGGGTGGACAATGTGTGTGTGTGTGTGTGTGTGTGTGTGTGTGTGTGTGTGTGTGTGTGTGTGTGTGTGTGTATGTAATTCACCATGATCGTCCACTGGTCACCAAGCCAGTCTTCCCCATTGCGAAGCGAACTCCGAGCTCATAGACCGATCTTCGGGTACGACTAAGACCACAACACACTCCACACACTCCACACACCGGGAAAGCGAGGCCACAACCCCTCGAGTTATATTCCGTACCGACTTGCTGCTAGGTGAACAGGGGCCACACGTTAAGAGACTTACTTGCCCATTTGTCTCGCTGCGCCCGGAACTTGAACGTGTGTGTGTGTGTGTGTGTGTGTGTGTGTGTGTGTGTGTGTGTGTGTGTGTGTGTGTGTGTGTGTGTGTGTGTGTGTGTGTGTGTGTGTGCTGTGTGTGTGTGTCTGTCTGTGTGTGTGTGTGTGTGTGTGTGTGTGTGTGTGTGTGTGTGTGTGTGTGTGTGTGTGTGTGTGTGTGTGAGTGTGTGGGTGTGGTGCTTTGATCTTTTATCTTTCTTACTTCTTTTGTTTGTTTGTTTGTATGTATGTTTGTTTGTTTGTTTACTTGTTTGTTCGTTCCTTCGTTCCTTATCCTCTTTTTCATCTTTTTCGTGTCAAGTTTTCATTTTTTTCGGTTTCATATGTTTTTATTTTTTCTCTTCTTTTTGTTTTTTTACTTGTAAAGTGATTTATAAATAGATCTTTTCGTTTTCCTTCTTTGTCTCTCTCTCTCTCTCTCTCTCTCTCTCTCTCTCTCTCTCTCTCTCTCTCTCTGACAATAATACGGATACACTGAATGATTATTTGGTTTTAGTTTTCACAGAGGAAAACTTTCATATTCCTTTGTGTTTCTCCTCCTTCTCAATGTCCTTCGGTCCATCATCCTTCTTTCTGTCCTCCCATTCCTCTCCTTCCATTATATGTGAAGATTTTAACTTGACACATGTTGAATGGAAAATAGTAACTTCCGATAGTGAGGGATCCATTCTACTCAAAGTTGTGAAAAAGCTACATGTTTCTCAGTTTGTAAGAGAACCAACCCACTCTAGATAATAACATCTTGGATATTATCTTAGTTGTAATAAATACTTATGAAGTGGGTGAGGTCTTAGCAAGCAGCATTCATAAAATTATATACCCTGTAATATTAATTGTGAGGTTGATATAGAAGAAAATACGCCTATAGTTCCAAACTATAGAAAAGGTAACTTGAATTACAATTATGAAAAAAATTAATTGGTAAATCGTCTTCGCAAATAAAGACATGAAACAAATGTGCTCAAATTTCACTAACATTTTTCTTGAAACAAAGTAAATGGTTCTTTAAGTAAGAAAACGGATCAATGGCACTAATAACCGAATACAATAAAACACATCCTCGTCAGGAAAATAACTTGTATATTAAATGTAAACATACATTCTTCACGTATTGAAAAATAGATAATGACTTTCTATCATCCTGGGAATCCATTTCTAATTATATATCTTGTTTAAGGACCGGCACCTCAGTGGGCCTGCTTTTTCAATCATATTTTTTCTTGCCGTTGGCCGGTTACCTTTCTTACAAACACGCACAAAAAAAGCTAAATCTGATAACGGTTAGAGGAGTTATATTACCACCAAACGATGTTGTGAGAGAGAGATCAGGATATCGAAACGCAACCTTAAAGTAAACATATCAAGACAAGCGAAAGCAAATTTTACAAAGATTTTCCAATACATTCCTAGAAAAAACTGTTTAAAAAATGGGCTTAAAAAAGATAATGATATAATACTTGTCAGTGACTGCAATGGCATGGCAATAATAATTCTAAATAACTTTTTTTTCACAGCGTGTTTATTAAAAAAGATAATTCGACTTTGCCATCAATATGTTTATAAGATCTGACAACGAAAAGTTAATAATAAATGCAATAAGCGAAGACAATATAACCAAATATCTACAAAACCTTGATCCTAATAAAAGCAAAGAGGCTGACTGAATATCAACCAGACTAAGATTACGTGGTCTGTCTTATGAAGAACGTCTAAAAAGATTTTCCCTAAGAGATCGTCGAATCCGAGGTGATCCTATCGAAAAGTTCAAAATACTTAATGTATAGGTAAGATAAATCATGAAAATCTTTCTGAGATCTAGCAATCAGTAACTAGAAACAACGACTTCAAAGTTAAAGGACCGATTTAATACTGATTTGTGAAGAAACTTTTGGAATAAGCTACCAGCGTCTGTCGTCCAGGTTAACACGGTGGCTCCCTTCAAAAGTGAATTAGAGAAGTTTTATACAGCGAATGCGTTCTTTTACGGATAGCAATAGTTACAATAGTTCTCTATCTTATTATCTTTCATGCATACATTTTCTCTATTCTTCCCCTTTTAAATTTTCATTGTATTTCATGCTAGTGACGCCGGAGGGAGTGGTGGGTGGGGAGGAGCTTCATCTTTTCTATCCTTGCCTCCTACTTTATAGTTTATCATAGTTGTAGTATTGTGAACAAGTGACCTCGCCATAGGTCTCAAGGCCTCCCGTCACACGTCTTTCATATGTATTCATATTTATTCCTCCTCCCTCTCCTCCTCCTCCTCCTTCTCGTGCCCCTCCTTTTCCTCCTCCATCTCCTCCTTCTTCTTCTCCTCTTCTAATTCGTCTCCTTTCTCTTCCTCCGCTTCTTTTCCCATTCCTTCTCTTCTTTGTTTCGTCTTAATCCTTTCTTCTTTCTCCTTCTTTTCCAATTCCTCTTCTTCGTCATCTTTTTTCCTCTCCTTTTCATTTTCCTTCTCCTCCTCCTCCTCCTCCTCCTCCTCCTCTCTCCTCCTCCTCTTTCTCTTCCTCCTCTTTTTTTTTTCCACCATGCACTTTGTTGTAGCTATTCTTTAAATCTTATTCTCCTTGTTTTCGTTATCTTTTTTCTATCTACTATTTTTTCTATTTTATTTACAAGTCTTACCTATTTTTTCTTTAACGTTACCTCTCTCTCTCTCTCTCTCTTCTCTCTCTCTCTCTCTCTCTCTCTTTTCCTTCCTTCATTTCTGTGTTTTCTTCTTTATTCTTATGTCAGTTCCTCCATTCTTGCATTCCTTCATTCCTCCTCCTGTATCGTCTGTGTCATTCCTGCATCATTCTCATCATCCCCTTTTCAATTTCTTCGTCTTTTTAAAATTCATTTCGTCCCATATTCTTCATTTTGAGTTTCTTGCTTCATTAATGTTATCCCTTTGTGATTTTTCTTTCTTTTCCTCCAAGTTTTTTTTCATTCTTCCTTTATTTCAATTTTTTCCTTCATTCGCTTTCTTTCGCCTCGATTCTCATTTCTTTGTCTCTTTTTTTTTCATTTCTTCGTCTTTTCTTCTTTACTTCATCATTGTCCAAGAATTTGTTATCTACCACTTCTCTTGTTGCTGCTGCTGCTGCTGCTGCTGCTGCTGCTGCTGCTGCTCATCATCATCATCATCATCATCATCATCTTCATCCACCTCCTCCTTATAGGTTAGGTTAGATTAGATAAGTTGAGAAAGGTAGGGTTAGGTAAAGTTAAGTCAGGTAAGGCTAGGTAAGGTTAGGCCAAGTAAGGTAGGTAACGTCAGGGAAAGTAAAGTAAGATAAGGTAACGTTAAATAAGGTAAGGTAAGGTTTTGTTAGGTAAGGTAAGCCAAGACAAGGTTGTGTAAGATAATGTTGAGTAAGGTGAGGTAAGGTAAGCTACATAAATGGCTGCTGTAGGCGGAACACAGGTGTGGTTGCGATTAAGGCCTCGTTCTCGGAGCTTGAGCAGCCTCCTTTACCAGCCTCAGCGCCGGGAAGTGGGCTAAGCGGTCTATGTTTCTTCCAAGCCGCGCCTTCAACCAACAACTGCCTGGACAGACGTGAATGTACCAACCTTCTCCCTGATCTGCACTATGAAACGCTCTGCTCTCTCGCCATAACTATTTCTAAAGGCCACCGAGATGATTAGCAGGGTTCTCTGGAGTGTTTCTCCTCTTGGTAATGTAGAAATGGTGTCAATCTGTCGCTAGAACCATTAAAAACAAGCCTAGAAACCCGTGCAGCATCTTGTGGAACCTTTGGAATGTAGTGGAGGTGTGGCGCTCAAGTGTTTCAGAGTATGGTTCTCTCTACACAGCTGCTTCAACAACGTGAACCTTATCTATTTATTCTATTAAGGTGTGTGACGCTGTTCACGTCAAATTATATGTCTGAACAATAAAAGGGACGAATTTGGACTCACGTTTCTAGAATAACAAGCAAACAAATATATATATATATATATATATATATATATATATATATATATATATATATATATATATATATATATATATATATATATATTTGTTTGCTTGTTATTGTAGAAACGTGAGTCCAAATTCGTCCCTTTTATTGTTAAGACATGTAATTTGACGTGGACAGCGTCGACAAGTGAGTTTGTTGTTCAGTCATTTCTACCACTGGTGCTTCTGGTTAGTCTTTGTTTTTGTTTTTTTATTAACCAGAAAATAAGTCAATGATACTCCTTTGTCTTTTCTTGCTCTTCACGTAAGCCATGACAATTATTCGGTTTTAGTTTATTAATTTTAAATTTTTCACGTCATCTGAGCAACAGGCATTTTTCTCTTACGTGTCCTTATTAAACGGTATTGCTTTAAATTTGCTTACGCACGCAGCTTGACGTAAACAGCGTCATTTAGTGTGTGTGCGGTCATTACGATAAGCATCTCCTCTCAACGAGAGGGCAAGGCTGCGTGGTTTGCGGGCATTAATGCAAAGCGGCGTAATTTGCTGCACCTACTGCTTCGCGAGGTAAAATTCCTAGGGCTGCATTATTACACGTCTCGGCGGTTCATCTTCAGTGTGAACAGCCTCTCATGGACGATATCAAGATTTTTAAGGGTGCTTTTCATGACTGTGGAGAGTTTAACAAGCTTCCATATCGTCAACTAAGCTTCCATTATCTTTAGTCGGCGCAATGCAGAGTTTCAAAGCTATTTTCATGAATTTAGAGGTAATTTCATTAGGTCTTTAATTCATCACCCAACTAATTATATGTTTTATTCTTTCAATGGGCATTATTGAAACTACCAAACCGCTTTCATGACTCTAGAGGTTGACTGAGAAAGCCTTTATGTCACCAACGAGGAAGAGCGCCTTAAAATCACCTCCCTAACCTGAATAACAATCTCTTTAGCTTTAAAAACATTCTTTACGAGGCAACAAAGCGTTCCATTAGTCAGCCCTGCACCTCCCACACACTTACTCTCACAATCACGTGAACAAGATTTTTAAAGAAATTTCGTTGAATAAAGAGACAATTTAATAAAGTTTTTATATCATCAGTAACCTATTCTTTTTAGTAACACTTTTTACTTTACATTCTCTTCAGTTACTGTGTCTGAGAAAGGAAAGTAGAAAACGTTATCAAGATTTTCATGTGTTTTATGCTCTCTTATGATTTTCTAGTGTGTTTTCATGCTCTCTTATGATTTTCTAGTGTGTTTTCATGCTCTCTTATGATTTTCAAGTGTGTTTTCATGCTCTCTTATGATTTTCTAGTGTGATTTCATGCTCTCTTATAATTTTCAAGTGTGTTTTCATGCTCTTTTATAATTTTCTAGTGTGTTTTCATGCTCTCATGATTTTTAAGTGTGTTTTCATGCTCTCTTATAATTTCCAAGTGTGTTTTCATGCTCTCTTATAATTTCCAAGTGTGTTGTCATGCTCTTTTATATATTTTTTTTCTTAACGCTATAGGCTCCTCAGTTACTCTGTCTCTGAAATAAAGAAACGAGTATATCATTTGTAGAGAACGTTGTCAAGATTTTCAAGGGTGTTTTCACGAGTGTTGTCTAACGAGCGGTCTAGACTCTAGAGCAACACGAAGGGAAACACACGTAAATAGCGTCGACCAATGAGTCTGTGGTTCAGTCATTTCCATCACTGATGCTTCTGGTTAATCTTTGTTTTTTTCTTTTATCATTCAAACAACAACAGCCAGTGATACTCCTCTGCCCTCTCTTGCTCATCACGCATGCCATGACACATCCTACACAAGACACATGAAATACACCCACCTCTTCTTTCACTTTTCACAAACCTATGTCTAATCACACTCACGCTCAGCTATTTTCTCATGTTTATTAGTACGTACACGTGGACAGCTGTTACTCATATGTTATTTAGTATTCATACGCATTAACAAACGCAACTAAAGAATGCAAGCTGTTAAGGAAATTTATACTATTATTCTGCATCAAGGAAATACAGTTCATCTGAATGGGTCCGATTATGGAAGACTGTCAGGGCCAACTTTAGTCATATCCTTTAGTTATCCCTTCAGTTTTATACTCATCGTTTTCTTCCATGCGGTGCTAGAAAAAAATCAACTTAACGTCTCTTATCATGAAATACGTGTGTGTGTGTGTGTGTGTGTTTGCTGGTCACCCAGCCAGTCTTCCCCATTACAGAGCGAGCTCAGAGCTCATAACCGATCTTCGGGTAGGACTGAGACCACATCAACATACAACACACACCGGGAAAGCGAGGCCACAACCCCTCGAGTTACATCCCGTACCTATTTACTGCTAGGTGAACAGGGCCACATTAAGAGGCTTGCCCATTTGCCTCGCCGCGCCGGGACTCGAACCCGGCCCTCTCGATTGTCAGTCGAGCGTGCTAACCACTACACTACGCGGTGTGTGTGTGTGTGTGTGTGTGTGTGTGTGTGTGTGTGTGTGTGTGTGTGTGTGTGTGTGTGTGTGTGTGTGTGTAATTCACCACGGTCGTCTTTTGGTCACCCAGCCATCCTTCCCCTTTATGGAGTGAGCTCAGAGCTAATAGAACGATCTCCGGGTAGGACTGAGACCACAACACATTCCACACACTGGAAAAGCGAGGCCACAACCCTTGAGTTACACCCAGTACCTACTTGTTGCTAGGTGAACAGGGGCTACACATTAAGAGGCTTCCCATTTGCCTCGTGTGTGTGTGTGTGTGTGTGTAATTCACTGTTTGATCTGCTGCAGTCTCTGACGAGACAGCCAGACGTTACCCTACGGAACGAGCTCAGAGCTCATTATTTCCGATCTTGGGATAGGTCTGAGACCAGGCACACACCACACACCGGGACAACAAGGTCACAACTCCTTGATTTACATCCCGTACCTACTCACTGCTAGGTGAACAGGGTCTACACGTGAAAGGAGACACACCCAAATATCTCCACCAGGCCGGGGAATCGAACCCCGGTCCTCTGGCTTGTGAAGCCAGCGCTCTAACCACTGAGCTACCGGGCCGTGTGTGTGTGTGTGTGTGTGTGTGTGTGTGTGTCACAGGACGAGTGACACAAGACAACCAAATGATTTCGTCTCAAGATTCGCATATATTTTCCATGTTATGAAATCATTTAGTCAGCTTATGACAGCTCTCTCTCTCTCTCTCTCTCTCTCTCTCTCTCTCTCTCTCTCCAAAGACGTAATTCTCTGCAACTTCCCTCGTTAAAGAAAATGAGAGAAAATGACGCCTCAGTTTGAAGGTGAAAGTCGAGAACATTCTCGCTCCTTAGACTTTTGTAGGAGAAAGTGAAAGCCCTGTGTTGTTGTTCATTATTTGTTGTTGTTGTTCGTGGTGGTGGTAATGTGATTGTACTAGTAGTAGTAGTAGTAGTAGTAGTAGTAGTAGTAGTAGTAGTAGTAGTAGTAGTAGTAGTAGTTGTAGTAGTAATAGTAGTTGTATCAGTAATAGTACTAGTAATAGTAGTACTAGTACTAGTAGTAGTAGTCGTTGTTGTTGTTCTAGTAGTAATAGCAAAAGCAGCAGCAGCAGTACTATTATTATTATTATTATTATTATTATTATTATTATTAGTAGTAGTAGTAGTAGTAGTAGTAGTAGTAGTAGTAGTAGTAGTAGTAGTAGTAGTAGTAGTAGTAGTAGTAGTAGTAGTAGTAGTAGTAGTAGTAGTAGTAGTAGTAGTAGTAGTAGCAGTATAGTAGCGCTAGCAGTAGTAAACGTAGTAATAGTAGTAGTAGTAGTAACAGCAGTAGTAGTAAACGTAGTAGTATTAGTAGTAGTGGTAGTAATAGTTAAAGTAGCAAAAGTAGTTGTGATAGTAGAAGGAGCAATAGCAGAATTAGTAGCAGTAGGAGTATAAAGAGTAGAAACAATCGTGGTGGTGGCAGTAGTAGCAGTAGTAACAAAAACTGTACTGATAGACGTAATAATAGTAAAAGTAGGAGTGACAGTAGTAGTAGTAGTAGTAGTAGTAGTAGTAGTAGAAGCAGCAGAAGTGGTAACGGCTACAGCATTAGAAGTAAAAGCAGTAATAGTAATCCAAACTTGAATCTACACGCAACACAGAAACAAAATCCGCTACACTTTCTTTACAAAACCTAATCACTCACAGGTTTCGGCAGAGCGGAACATCAAAACGCTGGAATACACTGAGTTGAGCGTGGCAGGTTAACGAAGTGTTTGTACCGTGAATCTGTCGCCGGAGTTTGCCGGAGGAAGACTTGAGGGCGAGATTATTTAAGAAATAGAGATGGTTGTGTCTTACCATTGCAACACTACAGGGAAGCAACGTTGATACATACAGGGAAGCAACACTTTAACCCTTCATTACTGGGAAGCATTTTTACCGAGAGTTTGGGCTACGATCAGACGATTTTATTGACATTAGGAAGGGTCTATGGAGGACGGAAGATTAATGGGCAGAGTCTTCACTATTTCAATGCCCACAAAAGTTTGTGAAGCTCTATACAATCATCAAATAGTAAGAAGGAAAAAATGAAGGTGTTATGGTACTGAAGGGATTAATAGCGTGACTGCAGGGCAAATCTGACTCCTCAACCCTTTAAGGCGAAAATGACCTAGCATTTTTATTATTATTGCTATTGTTATAATAATAATAATAATAATATAATAATAATAATAATAATAATAATAATAATAATAATAATAATAATAATAATAATAATAATAATAATAATTAATATATATTATTATTATTATATTATTATATTATTATTATTGTTTATCTATTATTATTATTATCATTATTATTATTATTATTATTATTATTATTATTATTATTATTATTATTATTATTATTATTAATATTATTATTGTTATTTATATCGTTATTATTATTATCGTTATTGTTATTATTATTATTGTTATTATTATCGTTATTATTATCGTTATTGTTATTATTATTATTATTATTATTATTACTATTATTATCGTTGTTATTATTATTATTATTATTATTATTATTATTATTATTATTATTGTTATTATTATTATTGTTACTATTACTATTACTATTATTATTATTATTATTATTATTATTATTATTATTATTATTATTATTATTATAATTATCATTGTTGTTGTTATCATTGTTGTTATTGTTATTGTTATTGTTATTATCTTTATAACTATAGTAATATTTTCATCATCCTTACTGTTAGCGTTGTTGCTGTTGTTTTCGTTATAGATGCTGTTTATGATGTTATTGTTGATATTGTTGTTGTTGTTGTTGTTGTATTGTGATGGCAGCGGTGGCGGCGGCGGCGGTTGTGGTGGTGATGGTGGTGGTGGTGGTTTTCCTCCTCATTCCCGAAAATGAAACGAGAGCAAGATTAATTGAAAAAGTGTGTGTAAACAAAATGATGAAACAAGAAATGAATAACAGATAATAATGAATCCTTGTTCTCCCTTCCTCCTCGGTGACCAATATCAGTTCACCTCCAGTCTTACTGCTTTCCAAAGGCTCCAGTTGAAGATATTCGTGTTTTTAAGAGTATTGTTATGGATCTTGTGATAGATTAGCAAGATATGTACAGTATTAAAATGAGAAACTGTCTTGAAAACCCAGCTAGTTGTCTCTGTAGCTATGCAAATTGTCGTAGTGAGAGGAGAAGGCGTTTCTGAATACGGGAAAGTCCAAATTCAGAAACGCTACACTCTCACCACGATTATTTTGCAAAGCCACAAAGGTGGTTAACGGGGTTTTCAAGAGCGTTTCTCCATTGAATAATGTAGAAATCTTGTCACTCTGCCTCTAGAACCGTGAAAACATTTCGAAATCTTTTGCAAGATAAAACAAAGCCCTTTGAAACAGTGGAGGTGAAGCACAGAAGTATTTGAGAATACGAGCTTGTCTGACGCGGGCGACCATGGAATGCTACGCTAACTCTGCCAAGTATATTTCTTTCAGGACACGTAAACTGTCTTCTACTAAGCTGTCCGTGTACTTTGTTCTGTCTTTCTCATACTCTTCTTTCACCTCTCGCAATTGCACGTGCTTTTTTTCTTGTCCATTCTCTCATCACAACCTCATAAATCTTAGTTCTCTAGTCCATCACGTGCTCACTAGTTCTCTTCCAATGCCAGACCTATCTATTGCTCTTGCATTAGTTAACCTCGCCATCCAAGCCATTTTTACCATTCTTTGATTCCTCACGTATCGTAACTGTATAGTCCTTGCTGTGATCCCTAATGACAACCCTCTCCATTGCTCTCTCTTGCCACTTCAGCCTTTCTTAGCATTCTTCTGGTAGACCACATCTCTGCTGCCTCAATGCTCTCTCTCTCTCTGACCGTCCACGTTTCACATTTTTAATTCATTCATACTGTAAAATATTCTTCGTTTGAATGCACGAAAAACAACAACAACAACGAGGGTATGAGTTCAGTTTTGTTTTCTATATGCCACTGATATGAGAGTCAAGTACAAAAAAATATGAGACGAAGGGGAAAAAAGATTTATCCATCTTTTACGGTAGTGACGCTCGGAATGCCCCGCATCGCCCTTGTTTACATCATGATGACTACAGTGTTTTCTTTCTCATTCCAACTAAACGTAAGTCTTTTGATTCTGATTGTGTCTTTTATTTGTATTGTTCGTACTCATTATTCTCGTCCTTCCTTTATGAGTTTTCTTGGTACGTCTACAAGTAGGTATAAGTAGGTGGTGTAAGTATGCACAAGTTTAAGCAAGGATTATGATGAGACAAATGATTAGAAGGTGGTAGAAGCGTAAGAAGATTGGACCCAAGTTGTAGATCATATAGGTAGAATAAAAGTAAGGAGGGATTTAGTGGGAGAATTGTTGCTGGAGCAGATAATCGAAACAAAAGATAAATGAGTCGTGACCGGTAAGGATTCGAACCCAGGACTTCTTGATATGTTGAAAGACTTGCTTTTGCTTGAACTACCGGGAAAGATTATCGGTTATCGGGAAATCGGGAAATATGTCTGTTAGCGAAAAAATATATATATGTATCTGCTATCGGTTAATTAAAGTGAGGTTCAAACCGAGACTCCCCTTATCAGTTATGCATGATATATCGATGTAGTACATCAGTTATCGAGGAAATATATAGGCCATCGAAAAAAATATATTACATAGGGATTTACTAGAAAATATATCAGCTACTGGAGAATAAATATATTAGAACATAAGAACATATGAAAATAAGGGAAGTTGCAAGAGGCTGCCAGGCCTGTACGTGCCAATCCCTGTGTAAGAAAGGCCAATTAATTAATTCCATCTATCAACCCCATCCATAAATTTGCCTATTCTTTTAATCAAAGCTCCATATTGACTCAGCACTAACAGCATGATTACTGAATCCGTTCCATTCATCAACCACTTTGTTAGAGAACCAGTCCCTTACCATTTCCTTCCTAAACCTAATTTTCTCAACTTTTAACCCATTCTTTCAGGGTCTATTTTGGCTACTGAACATAAGAACTTTGCTCTTAAATAGTTCAATCAGGTACCCTCTTAACCTACGCTTCTCTGAATGTAAATTTAGTTTCTTCAGTCTCGTTTCATAAGGAATATCTCTCATCTCCTGAATGTTTTTAGACATTCTCCTTTGCACGCGTAAACTGTATAGACTTTCCGAAAATATATTACTAAAAGTTTGTGTCGAAAAAAAAAAAAAGTAAGGAAGAAGAAAAAAAAAATATCGGTCAAGTGAACATATCGGAGGTTGGTGGGAGAGTACACACAGATCATCGCGCACAGTAGTACCAGTTGTAGCAGTAGTAGCAGGTCTTGGTTGCTCTTCCCTTCCAACCCCACTCCCTCCAACCGCTGCCCACTGTGTTTCTTTTGATTTTCCCGGGCGCAATTTGTAGTCTTCCGGCCCTCTTGAAAAAACTGCTAATTGGCGGATATGGAAGATGAAAGGCGCTCACCACTTATTTGAAGCCGTAGTTTTATTTGCCTAGTCTCTTTTTTTTAAACTGGACTCAGGAGCGCTTCCGGGTCGACTTGCCTCTGAGCTGCTCTAGAACTCGCTGATGGTTGATTTTGTCGTTGTTTTTCCCAGTGATGCATTGGAACAAGTGGAAAGTTTTCAAAATACTATAATGGTAGGTGATGATCAATGTTTTGTTCTCTTGCCGCCACTGACATGTTGAAACACTAGATAGGACTGAAGAGGAAGTATATACTGATCCAAGAGGGAGTTTTTATCAGGTATGAAAGATGAAAATAGAAAGCCAACTATCTAATGGGAAGCTGGATAATTCTGGTGAGGATATTAGTAAAATCATGAAATAGTATCTTTCAACTGTCATCACCCAGGAAAACATCCAGGAATTTCAGATAGCCAACAGATTTTCAGAAAAAGAAGAGAGCGAGAGGCTGACAGTGGAGCACATTCTGTCCCTCTACCCTTTCGCTGAGATTTCCATTCTTGGAGATTTCAATGTTCACCACCAGCTTTGGCTTTCCTCTCCCTTCACTGACCACCCTGGTGAACTAGCCTTCAACTTTGCTATCCTCCATGACCTAGAGCAACTGGTGCAACACCCTACTCGTATTCCTGACCGTCTTGGAGACACGCCCAACATTCTTGATCTCTTCCTCACCTCTAACCCTTCTGCTTATGCTGTCACCCTTTCATCTCCGTTGGGCTCCTCCGATCACAATCTCATTTCTGTATCTTGTCCTATTTTTCCAATCCCTCCGCAGGATACCCCAAAGCGAAGGTGCCTCTGGCGTTTTGCCTCTGCCAGTTGGGGGGACCTGAGGAGGTATTATGCTGATTTTCCTGGAATGATTATTGCTTCCGTGTCAGAGACCCATCTCTTTGCGCTGAACGCATAACAGAGGTGTTAGTATCTGGCATGGAGGCGTACATTCCTCATTCTTTTTCTCAACCTAAACCTTCTAAACCTTGGTTTAACTCAACCTGTTCTCGTGCTATACATGATAGAGAGGTTGCCCACAAAAGGTACTTGAGCCTTCCATCTCCTGAATCTCATGCACTTTATATCTCTGCCCGGAATCATGCCAAGTCTGTTCTTCAACTTGCCAAACACTTTTTCATAAATAGGAAATGTCAAAATCTTTCAAACTCAAACTCTCCTCGTGACTTCTGGCATCTCAAATAACTTCACTTCTTCATCTTTCCCTCCTTTATTTCATCCTGATGGCACCACTGCCATCTCTTCTGTCTCTAAAGCTGAACTCTATTCTCAAACTTTTGCTCACAACTACACCTTGAACGATTCTTGGCTTGTCCCTCTCTCTCCTCCTCCCTCTGACTATTTCATGTCTACAATCAAAATTCTTCGTAATGATGTTTTCCATGCCCTTGCTGGCCTAAACCCTCGGAAGGCTTATGGACCTGACGGGGTCCCTCCTATTGTTCTCAAAAACTGTGCTTCTGTGCTTTCACCTTGCCTGGCCAAACTCTTCCAACTTTGTCTATCGACTTGTACCTTTCCTTCTTGCTGGAAGTTCGCCTACATTCAGCCTGTTCCTAAAAGGGTGACCGTTCTAACCCCTCAAACTACCGTCCTATAGCTTTAATCTCTTGCTTGTCTAAAGTTTTTGAATCTATCCTGAATAGGAAGATTCTCAAACATCTGTCACTTCACAATCTTCTGTCTGATCGCCAGTATGGCTTCCGTCAAGGTCGCTCTACTGGTGATCTTCTGGCTTTCCTTACTGAGTCTTGGTCATCCTCTTTTAGAGATTTCGGTGAAACTTTTGCTGTTGCGTTAGACATATCAAAAGCTTTTGATAGAGTCTGGCATAAAGCTTTGATTTCAAAACTGCCCTCCTACGGCTTCTATCCTTCTCTCTGCAACTTTATCTCAAGTTTCCTTTCCGACCGCTCTATTGCTGCTGTGGTAGACGGCTACTGTTCTTCTCCTAAACCTATTAATAGTGGTGTTCCTCAGGGTTCTGTCCTGTCACCCACTCTCTTTCTATTATTCATTAATGACCTTCTTAACCAAACTTCTTGCCCTATCCACTCCTACGCTGATGATACCACCCTACATCTTTCCACGTTCTTTCAGAGACGTCCAACCCTTCAGGAAATCAACAGATCACGCGGGGACGCCACGGAACGCCTGACTTCCGATCTTTCTAAGATTTCCGATTGGGGCAGAGAAAATCTAGTAGTTTTCAATGCCTCAAAACTCAATTCCTCCATCTATCAACTCGACACAACCTTCCAGACAACTATCCCCTCTTCTTCAATGACACTCAACTGTCTCCCTCTTCCACAATGAATATCCTCGGTCTGTCCTTTGCTCATAATCTTAACTGGAAACTTCACATCTCATCTCTTGCTAAAACAGCTTCTATGAAATTAGGTGTTCTGAGGCGTCTCCGACAGTTTTTCTCGCCCCTCCAACTGCTTACTCTGTATAAGGGCCTTATCCGTCCCTGTATGGAGTACTCTTCGCATGTTTGGGGGTTCCAGTCACACAGCTTTGCTTGATAGGGTGGAATCGAAAGCTCTTCGTCTCATCAACTCCCTCCTCTGACTAACTGTCTTCAGTCTCTTTCTCACCGCCGAAATGTTGCATCCCTTTCTATATTTTATCGCTATTTTCATGGTAACTGTTCTACTAATCTTGCTAACTGCATGCCTCCCTCCTCCTGCGGCCACGCTGCACAAGGCTTTCTTCTTCCTTTCATCTCTATTCTGTCCAACTCTCTAATGCAAGAGTTAACCAGTACGCTCAGTCATTCATCCCTTTCACTGGTAAACTCTGGAACTCCCTCCCTGCATCTGTATTTCCGAATTCCTACAACTTGTCTTCTTTTAAGAGGGAGGTATCGAGGCATTTGCTCCCCTAATTCTGGCTGACGGTTTTGGCACTTTTTGAAGTCTGTGGAGAGCCAGCGCTCAAGTGGGCCTTTTTCTAACTTTCTTTTTTTGCTCTTGGCTGGCCCTCTTCCCTACGTAAAAAAAAAAAAAAAAAAATGATATTTCCATAACTAAAGAAATGTAGGAAAAAAAAAATCAGGTCACCTGGACAAAAGAAATGTATCCCAGAGTACAGTACTAAGGGATAAAAAGAGGCCTTTAGTGAACCATTAGTTTATGTCAAGGAAATCACTAGACTCAGGTGATCTTCCGGTAATGTGGAGGTAAGCAAATGTTTATCCATCATTAAGGAAGGAGATAAAACTCTAATATCAGCTTATAGACATGTCAGCTTAACTTCAATTGCAGGCAAATTAATGGAATCAATGATAGCGACGGGCATCTAAAGTTCTAGACAAACACATCTCGATAAATCACTCTATGCATGGCTTTACCAAGGAATGGTCGTGCCTTACAAACTTTTTGAGTTTTTATAGTAGAGTTTAAGAGGCGGCAGATGATGGTGATAGTTATGACATTCCATACCTGGTTTTTGTAAAGCGTTTGATAAGATACATTAGAGGTTCTTGAAAAAATGCGATTTCTTATATGTATTCAATAGTTTTGATAGGAATGTAAAGTCAGTTCCCGCCGAAAACATGAATATTTGTCCGATTTAGCAGACGAAACTAATGTGCCAGTCTGTGTGATGGAGCAGAGAGACAAAGAAGAAAGGATTGAATTTCGAGCACACGTGAATCATAACAACGAGGCAAACTAATAAACCACAAACGAACCAAAGGAGAAAGGAAGAAACGTGCCCTCAAAAGTGGGGGAGAGTAATGGAATACACGCAGTAGTCAGTTTGTTAGTGCCGAGCTAATTAATAGGCAGCTTTAAAGGAAGAGAAAACATTTACGGATAGAGATGAGAGGTGTAAATACTAAGATATGTCACATTCAGGGATTGTCATGTTGAATGCTGAGTGCTGAGTGATAAGAAAGAGTTAAAAAGATGAAAGAAACTTATGGATGCTGGTGATAGGAGGAAATAGGTTCGTTTGGTTCAAAAGGAGCTATATTTACGAATAGATTTGATGGCATCTTGCAGCTTCCTTAGCATTTTCAAATGCTTTTGTGTTCGAAGCTCTTAAGGTGTGAATGAACTCATGCACTCATTGAAGCAGCAAGTCCTTTACCCTTTGAGAGGAAGAGAGCATGAACGGAGAACGTGGGATAAGAGAGAGAGTGAAGTTGAGAGATTACAGAAAAGATGAGGGAGATGACTTTAACGCTAATCCTGCCAACGTAAGACAATCTAATACTCTCACACGTCGCTTTCCTCTCAGTAGTAGCTGCTACACGCAGCACAGAACACTGCCTCTCACACTGTTTTCTTTCACACACTGACAGATGATGACACTTGCAATTTTCATGTCAGGCACGTGTGCTCATCGAAACTTAAGCTACAAGAAGGAAAAAGCTTGATAATCATTCGATGACATCCTTTGTTGTGCGTGCAGGCTTTCAAACTCCCTATCGAAACTTATGCCATGACATAACAATGATATGCCAAGAAGATGTAGGAGTTGAGTGGTTAAGTCTCGCCTGTGTCTTACACACAACACCAGTGGCCTCGCTGCACAAAGCTTTCTGTTTTCTCTCATCTCCACTCTGTCCACACCTATTATGCGCACGTTCACAAGACTTATTCTCAATCTTTCATTCGGATCTCCATGCACTGTTTTTGTACGTTTTCCCTTCTTATGACTTCCAGACGCTATCCTCCAACCTGGAATAGTTACATTTATTTAGAGATTATCTTCTGTGACTGGCACCTCAACCGACCTGTCTATTTTTTTCACTTCATTTTGTTTTTTGTCCGAAGCCAGTGCCCACTCTTATAAGAAACGAATTCTCCTTTCTTATACTAGTCCAGCGTGCTCACTGCCGCCTTACACCCAAGACTCTATTCCGGCAGCCTTAAGAGTCTGACATGTGCTGTGCCTCCAATACCCAACCATTACTCCTGCGTTAGCTTAACACACACTAAGCTTTCTCTTCGTCAGTTTACTCGAGTTCTGCACTGTTTGCCAATACTGATGCTAAACAAACCACAGCCAACCAAGGTCATTCAAATCCATCTCTCTCTCTCTCTCTCTCTCTCTCTCTCTCTCTCTCTCTCTCTCTCTCTCTCTCTCTCTCTCTGTCACACACAAGCACACACACACGCACACACACAAAGAGACTCTCTCTCTCTCTCTCTCTCTCTCTCTCTCTCTCTCTCTCTCAATCTGT
>NC_059293.1:3612500-3655448 GCF_017591435.1 Portunus trituberculatus
CACAATGCACCTATCTGATGCCCCGTGGATGACGCCCCGCACTAAAAGGCTCATTAGGTAGTGGAACTAGGCTTTTCACTCTTGCCCAATCCAGTACAGGCAACTAAAGAACAAAGTGATATGGAGATAAAGATAGGGAAGGCAAGTCATTATCCAAACAAAATTCACCAACTCAAACTTACCAACAACAAACAGTGGTATGATAAGATTTAGGCTTTTCGTGGCCTACAAAAGCAGTCCCCTCCTCTTTTTTGTACTTCACACCTCCCCACTGACGTCGCGGAGGACTAGACAAACTCATTTAGCCACGATCTGTCAAACTTTCCTACCCTTTCACTCCTCTCCTCTCCCTTCCTACCTCCCCACTCCCTTCCCTCCTCCCATCGTCCAGGTGATGAATGTTTACGATATAATTCTAAAACTAAAACCTTAGTCCATCACTTCTACTGATCTACCCATTAAGATCAATCCAGAACTAGCCGCTCGTCTCTGCTCAATAATAAATGCATCTGTCTCCCAGTGCTCATGCCCTGTTGGACTGGAAAACATCATTTGTCACATCCATTCCTAAAACTTCTTTTCTGCAGTCACTCAATGACCTCAGGCCAGTCGCTATCACACCCATCCCAAGCCTCATTTGTGAAGACTTTGTGTTCGACTAGGCGTACAGCAAAATTAGTAACTCTTTAGACATTCAGAAATTTGGCAATATCAGAGCCACCTTCACTGTCACTACTTCATTTACAGTCACCTGGACAAACGAGACACCTCTCTAGTAATAAATTTTTCGACTACTTAACTTCCAAAGTGGAGCACATTCTGTCTCTCTACCCTTTCGCTGAGCTATCCATCCTTGGAGATTTCAATGTTCATTGCCAGCTTTGGCTTTCATCTCCCTTCACCGACCACTCTGGTGAACTAGCCTTCAACTTTGCTATCCTCCATGACCTAGAGCAATTGGTGCAACACCCTACTCGTATTCCTGATCGTCTTGGAGACACGCCCAACATTCTTGATCTCTTCCTCACTTCTAATCCTTCTGGTTATGCTGTCACCCTTTCATCTCCGTTGGGCTCCTCCGATCACAATCTCATTTCTGTATCTTGTCCTATTTTTCCAATCCCTCCACAGGATCCCCCCAAAGCGAAGGTGCCTCTGGCGTTTTGCCTCTGCCAGCTGGAGGGACCTGAGGAGGTATTATGCTGATTTTCCCTGGAATGACTACTGCTTCCGCGTCAGAGACCCATCTCTCTATGCTGAACGCATAATAGAGGTGATTGTGTCTGGCATGGAGGCGTACATTCCTCATTCTTTTTCTCAACCTAAACCTTCTAAACCTTGGTTTAACTCAGCCTGTTCTTGTGCTATACATGATAGAGAGGTTGTCCACAAAAGGTACTTGAGTCTTCCATCTCCTGAATCTCACGCACTTTATATCTCTGCCCGGAATCATGCCAAGTCTGTTCTTCAACTTGCCAAACACTTCTTCCTCGGTCTGTCCTTTACTCATAATCTTAACTGGAAACTTCACATCTCATCTCTTTCTAAAATAGCTTCTATGAAGTTCTGAGGCGTTTCTACCAATTTTTCTCGCCCCTCCAACTGCTTACTCTGTATAAGGGCCTTATTCGCCCTTGTATGCAGTACTCTTCGCATGTTTGTGGAGGTTTCAGTCACACAGTTTTACTAGGAATAGGGTGGATTCAAAAGCTCTTCGTCTCATCAACTCCCCTTCTTTGACTAATTGTCTCCATCCTCTTTCTCACCGCCGAAATGTTGCAACTTTTTCTATCTTTTATCGCTATTTTCATGCTAACTGCTCTACTGATCTTGCTAACTGCATGCCTCCCCTTCTCCTGCGGCCTCGCTGCACAAAGGTTTCTTTTTCCTCTCATCCCTATTCTGTCCAACTCTCTAATGCAAGAGTTAACCAGTACTCTCAATCATTCATCCCCTTCACTGGTAAACTCTGGAACTCCCTCCCTGCATCTGTATATCCGACTTCCTGCAACTTGTCTTCTTTTAAGAGGGAGGTATCGAGGCATTTGCTCCCCAATTTTGGCTGATGCATTTACACTTTCTGGAGAGCCGATACTCAAGTGGGTCTTTTTTTCAAATCTTTTCTTTTTTTTTATCCTTGGCCGGCTCTCTTCCCTACATTAAAACCCACACCCACACACACACACACACACACACACACACACACACACACACACACACACACACACACCGCGTAGTGTAGTGGTTAGCACACTCGACTCACAATCGAGAGGCCCGGGTTCGAGACCCGGCGCGGCAAGGCAAATGGGCAAGCCTCTTAATGTGTAGCCCCTGTTCACCTAGCAGTAAATAGGTACGGGATGTAACTATGAACTCTGAGCTCGCTCCGTAACGGGGAAGACTGGCTGGGTGACCAGCAGATAACCGAGGTGAATTACACACACACAAACACACACACACACACACACACACACACACACACACACACACACACACACACACACACACACACACACACACACACACACACACACACATTTCAAGCCTCAGCATTAACGCGAGTTCACACGTGCCAATTTTCGACTGAAATCTTACGTACGTAGAGTTTCCGACTCATCCCTTCTAGTCAGTAAATGTTACACGTAGCAGCTGGAAAGTATCGACTAGTTGACGCCTTGGCGGAAAGTGAATGTAAACAAAAAGATGTCTTCCTCTAGTGACAATGCTGAAGCGGTGGTTGCTCTTCTTTTAGCGTACTGGAAGAGTCAACAGAAAAGAAAATGCCTGTGGATACGTCCCTAGCTAAATAGAAGAAAAAAAAGGAGTGTCTACCACGCTATAAATTAGCCTACATTTCTCATAAGAATATTGTTAAACTTAAGAATATTATGCACAATTGCGATCAAATTAAATCCTGACAAGTCTTCAATCGTCCCCTCCAATAACACCCTGCACTGAGGAAAACAACTCTTGTAGAGTGGCAGCTATTTCCTCGAACGATGATTTGCGCAAGCATTTTTTTACTGTATAATTAATTTCTGGAGTGCCAGATGTGTTCTTTTTCTCTCACTAACTCTGCCATCTCTATAACTGGACACCACATTTTCAAAGCTTACTCTGTGACTTCACAACGTAAATAAAATCGCAAATCGACTTGCAAGACCAACATGTTGGTCTTGTTTTGCGACTTCTTTCTCCAGTCGCTAGGTACCGATTTTGAGTCGGAAACTCTATATACGTCAAATTTCAGTCGCAAATTGGCACGTGTGAACCAGCCTTTACAAGGAACGGAGGAGGCCACTGGTGACGGTGAGGTGTGGAGTGAAGGGGAGCGGCAGGAATAAGGAGTGATGGGGATAGGAAGCGTGAGAAAGGCAGGACCACGGTGAAAAGTGACGAATCTTATAGGACTGTAGATGGAAACAGGTAGATAAGTGACCTGTATTGAGAAACACTGCACTTTCTCATCACTACTATTTTCAAAGGCCACAGAGATGTTTAGCTAAACTCTCAAGGCTGTTTCTTCTCTTGATACTGTAGGAATCTTGCTAATCTGTCACGAGATTTGTAAAAATATCCTAAGAAAAATCCACGTCACTTCAAGTAGTTTTTTTTTTTTTTCTATGTAGTAGAGGTTGCACTGAGTTTCATTGACAGACTACCACGTGTAGGTGTGATGGGTTCTTGCAGTTTCTGTTGTTTTCTTACGTTCCTATTTTCTAACGTTCTAGGCGACGCAAGAACAAAGGAAAGAAAAATGCAATCCGAGAAAGCATAAGACGGGAAAAAATGAAGGAATAATTGAAGCAAATAGTAGCAAAACACGAAGACGGACAAACAGATGAGAAAACAACAACCAGGATTAGAAAATGATTCAACCCCATTTCATCATCAAATCCAAGCAAACGAGCATCGTTGCAAACACAATCGATGCGAAATCTGCATATCAAAGCTTCTTTCTTCCCAAGTATGTTCCTTTGAGCTTAAGTTTGAACTTGATGCTGTAGATGACTTGGCAATACTTATAAGTCGGGGTTTTAGAATGGCAAGAGAGACAGGGACAGAGACAGAGCCAGACACAGAAACAAAACACGGCTACATTAATCTCTTCGCTGCGACACCAGAAGCAATGCAGGGAGTCTCTATCAACAACTATAATGATAAAAAAAGCCATGATAGAAAAATACATTGTGCTTTTTCTCCCTAGGTTAAAGATTGGGTGTGGCTGTAGAACAAATGTATACATCTCAAAGGAGTTGGAAAGTGCAGGAAGGTGTGCGAAGTATCAGCCGAAAGGATTATGGACGCGTGGTCAGTGTGTGTCTATATAACAATGGTATAATGATGATAATTTCCCTTATTCTTACTTCTTTTCTTATTCCCCAGGTGAGAAAATGAGATGTGTGACTCAGGGATGGCGAGGCTGCTTTGTCCAAGTAAGGTCTCTCTCTCTCTCTCTCTCTCTCTCTCTCTCTCTCTCTCTCTCTCTCTCTCTCTCTCTCTCTCTCTCTCTCTCTCTCTCTCTCTCTCTTTCTCTCTCTAATAACACATATTGCCTTTTTCAAGTAACCTCCTTCCCGTCTTTCCATCTCTCTAATCTCTCCCCTCTCTCCCCCTCCCCTTTCTCCCTCTACCTCCTCCTCCTTCTCCTCCTCCTCCTCCTACTTCTCCTCCTCCTCCTCCTCCTCTTCCTCCTCCTCCTCCTCCTCCTCCTCCTTCTTCCCTTTCATCTTCTTTACCTAACTTTAATTCTTTCCTTTCTTTGTAGGGCTGCTTCCCCCTCCTCCTTCCTTGTTGTTGTTGTTGTTGTTGTTGTTGTTGTTGTTGTTGTTGTTGTGGTTGTTGTTGTTGTTGTTGTTGTTGTTTTTGTTGTCTTTGCTTTTGTTCTTGCTCTTGGTCTTGGTCTTTCTCTTTTTCTTTTTCTTCTTCTTTTTCTTCTTTTCTTTTTCTTTTCTTCTTTTCTCTTTCTTTTCCTTTTCTTTTTTCCTTTTTTCTTTTCCTTTTCTTTTTCTTTCTTTTCTTTTTCTCTTTCTTGTTTCTTTCTTCTTCCCAAGCCCTTTATCTATTCCATTTTTCCTTTGTCCTCCCTCTCTTACTCTTTTTCCTATTCTTGTCGTTTTCCTCCTCCTCCTCCGTTGTCTTCCTAACCAAATCCTTCATTATTTCTTTCTCTCTGCTCCCTCTTCTCTTTTCTTTGATTTACTCATTATTTTATCTTTTTTGTTCCCCTTTCTCTCTTACTGCCTGCCTGCAGCTCTCTCTCTCTCTCTCTCTGGAACAGAAAAAACGAATTAACATAACAAATGAACATATCAAACTTACCAGACAGAGAGAGAGAGAGAGAGAGAGAGAGAGAGAGAGAGAGAGAGAGAGAGAGAGAGCTGCAGCCACAAATACTTCTCATAATGGCAAACAAAAGGGTCTGCTTCTCTTGATCTGACTCATTTTGTTTCTTCACGTTTAATGTTCAGATCCTTTACATTTTTACATCTTATTATCAAATACCCTTTACCGAGAGAGAGAGAGAGGGGGCGAAATGTCTCTCTTGATTCACCACCACGTCATTCATTACCGGAATTCAAGAGTGACCAATCTCCTGTCACTTATTTTTTCATTGTAATCATTTGTTACTTTTGTTACATAGAACTTTCATCTCGTTGCCTGGAGCCACTCACCCCTTTCACTCGCTGCCTGTGTGTGGGCGGAGAGGAGCCTTCCCTTTTACTATTGTGTGCCTTTCACTTTAGTATTGCCATCGTGTCTTTCATTGTAGTCTGCTTGATGACATGCAGACAGCCTCTTCGAAGTAATTTTGGTTAGTAAGAGCAAAGCTTTTCAGAATACGGGCCAAGAGTGTGACGCCATTGATGCGACACTTTCGACCGCCAGAGGCATGAAGGGAAAAGGTGTCTTTAAAGGCGGGAGTCCCATGAGGGTGGTATATATATAAGGCGTCTCCCTCCTCCGTCCCTCCTGTAATTATGATCTAGACAAGTCACTCCAGGGAGCCCTCTTTCGTGCTCCTCTCTCGCTCCTTACCTTAATGGCTCCCATCTAATGTACTCCATATAATAAATTTTCATTGTCCTCCTCCTCTAAAAAGTCGTATATGGTTATTAGGTTTCACTAAGTATTCCTAGAGTGCCCGGACTGAATCTTTTAAACCTTCGAACTCTGGTCTGTGTTTGGGAGATGTATGTCATGTGGCGGGCAATCTGAGGTGTTTGTAAAGCTTATGTAAGCTGTCTCCAACAAACTCTAGTGGAAGTCTTTGGAGTTTTCTGGACTGTTTTGTATGATTCTAGAGATAAACATCAGAAGAGGCAGACTGTTCACCTCAGCGGCGTTTGAGATAATGCTCTTCCTCGGAGTACTGAATGGTTATTGCTTATTAGCCGTGTGTTATCCTCTGGTGAGCAAAGATCTTCTCCCTCTGCCTCCGCCCTGATCCATCCTCCTCTATCTCTATCTGCTTCATATCTCCATCTTGTTTCAGGTCTTCGTAAATTAATATCAGGATTCAGTTACTACAGTGAATAACCTAAATTTCTTCTGTGTTTCTTTGACTCCTCAATGATTATTACACTTCACTAACTAGACAGCTTCGAGTGTATCTATTAAAGTTCTTAAATTTCTTTTGTCCTTGATAAATGTGCAAGATATAATAGCCAGCAATTCAAGACAGTATTAAAAAATGTATCGATGTCTTAAGAACATTGAAAAAAAAAAAGGATTAATGGGAACTTGAAAAAAGGCGGGAAATATACATGTGCACGAGGTTCTCTGTTGTCAATGCAGCTTACTTTTAGCAGGTTTAGTGGAAGTCATTGGCGTATCCGAGCACGTTTCCATGAATCCAGTGAAAGTTAACAAGGAGCAGCCACAAAAAAAGAAAAAAAAAAAAACTTGAAAACTTCACAGCTAATCTGTCAAAACAATCATTTCGTTAGCGTCCCACTCCCAAGTGATTATTTATTATTATTATTACACGTCACTATCAAAAGAGAGTCAGAAACTCCACAGTTGCAAAATGCGCACGATATGATAATGGGCAAGTTACATAAGGACTTTATCTCTAGATGTTCTGATTGTTAATGTAGATTACTTTAACCAAGCTGTAGTCCAAGTCATCGTAGATGTTCAAGATTCTACTGAAAGTTCAACAGTTATTAGGCAGAGAGAGAGAGAGAGAGAGAGAGAGAGAGAGAGAGAGAGAGAGAGAGAGAGAGAGAGAACAATCATAAAACTTCAATAACCACCTCTGTGGCCTCTGACAACTCTCCAAAATCGCTACTAGCAAGGTATTTAGAGTCTGTAAGAAACGTTTCCTGAACACAAAACCACACTCGTACATCCCTATCACTCTACAACATGCAAGCCTCTCGCGGCTCTTAATTGATAACCTGCGGTGCTAACGTTGGAAAATCTCGCCACACACCACCTCGACCACCTCCAGCGCTGGTAAATATTACCTGTCAAAACGTTATTGGTGCCATGAAATACTTGACACACCACATCGCACCGCTTCACATCTGCCACCTGCGCTGCGTTCATGTCCACCCCTCAACGTCTCACTCCGCGCCAGCACTCTCTCTCGGCACTACTGCAGCTTGTAGGTTCTGGTTTCCCTTGAGTGGTACGTAGCAATGGCCGACGACATTTTGATAGAAAAAGAAGAGGAGAAGGAGACAACAACAGCAACAACAACAACAATAACAACAATAACGAAAACAACAACGATTAGAGAGGAGCAAGAAGAATCAAAGGATCTCTCTCTCTCTCTCTCTCTCTCTCTCTCTCTCTCTCAGGAGGGGAAACATCATCTTGGCCTCAAACGGGAATTTAATTATGACTGTGACATTTTCTGCCCAGCGTGTAGCGGGGAAAGAAGTAATGGAATGTTACCCATGACAACTGCCTCATAACGGCAACACTCTCGCGTCACATCCCTTCCGAGAACACAAGGGTCGAAGGGGTAAAGTTTTATCAGGTACAAGAAAAAATAAGGGAAGAAATTCGTGAAGGGCGTAAAGAAATGGTAGTCCAGATGAGTGTGAGCAGAGAGCGCTGGTGTTATGGAAGTAAGATTGAAGCGCCACCACACTACAGCCTAAGCAATAAAGACAATGCAAACTTAACTAAGCAGCAAAAATGTAAACAACACGACACTCCCGCCACATTGTAAGTAACAGAAACAAACTGCAAGAAGAATACAAGCACAGGTAACGTGACTTATGTAAACTTAAACACAAATACAAACAACAAAAACATGGATAACATAGCCACATTAACTATATAGGGAACATAAACAAAATCATTCTAAGCTATAAGTAAAACAAAACATAAATACAAGGACAATGAACTGGCTAAATGAAACAACCAGCGTTCTAAACAACACGACAAAAAAACTGTAAACACCAACAAACAGGCAAACAATGCACAGCAACATTACCAACATGAAAACAACGTAAAGCAAACAAACCAGATGATACAAACAATGAACTAAACAAAGTAAATACAAAAATAAACAAATAAACGATAAAAACAAAAGGAATACAGAAACACAAACAAGACAAAACACGTTCTCTGTGAAACCTTTCCCTCTCACGCGTGTTGTCAGCCGCCTTGCCCTCTCCCCTCTGTTCTGTTTGGCTCAGCGGGCGTGGCCAGGATTGGAAAATGGTGAATACCTTAACACATCCAACAAATGAAAGGAATAAACAGAGTGCAGTGCTAAAGAAAAGTTAAATGACACCAAGGAAATTAACGTAGGAAATTCAAATGTTTCGATTATTATGTCTTTTAAAATAATGCAAGCAAAAAAAAAAAAAATAATTAATTAAAATAAATTAATTAAATTAAATTAAATTAAATTAAATTAAATTAAATTAAATTAAATTAAATTAAATTAAATTAAATTAAATTAAATTAAATTAAATTAAAATAAAATAAAATAAAATAAAATAAAATAAAATAAAATAAAATAAAATAAAATAAAATAAAATAAAAATGAATGAATGAATGAATGAATGAATGAATGAATGAATGAATGAATGAATGAATGAATGAATGAATGAATGAATGAATGAATGAATGAATGAATGAATAAATAAATAAATAAATAAATAAATAAATAAATAAATAAATAAATAAATAAATAAATAAATAAATATATATATATATATATATATATATATATATATATATATATATATATATATATATATATATATATATATATATATATATATATATATATAAAGTAATAGTAACAACAATAACAACAAATAAATGAAATTAAAATAAGAACATTTTCATGTCCATCTTTATTTCATTATCATTATTATTATACTATTATTATTATTAATTATTATTATTATTTTTATTATTATTATTATTATTATTATTTCATTATCATTATTATTATTAGTATTATACTATTATTATTAATTATTATTTTTATTATTATTATTATTATTATTATTATTATCATTATTATTATTATTATTATTAGTTATTATTATCATTATTAAAACTTTGTCATTATTGTTATTCTAATTAATAGAATAATTTTTATAATTATCATTACCATATAGTTATCATAATTATCATATTTTTATTATTATTATTATAATTATTATCATTATTATTATCATTATTATTATTATTATTATTATCATCATCATCATTATCATTATTATCATCATTATCATTATCATTATTATTATCATTATCATTATTATCAATATTATTATTATTATTATCATCAAAACTTTATTATTATTATTATTATTTTTCATTTATTATTATAATTATTATTATTATTATTATTATTATTATTATTATTATTATTATTAAAATTATTTTTATCAAACCTTTATTATTATTATTATTATTATCATTATTATTATCTTTGTCATTATTATCATCTTTATAATTCCCATCATCATTATCATTATCATAATTATTATCATCATTATTATCATTATTATCTAAACTTTATTATTATTATTATTATTATTATTATTATTATTATTATTATCATTATCATTATTATCATTACTATTATTATTATTATTATTATCATTATTATTATCAAAATTTTATTATCATCATTATTATTATTAACAAAACTTTGTCATTATTATTATCATCAAAAATTTATCATTATTATTATTATTATTATTATTATTATTATTATTATTATCATTACTATTATTCTTATCATTATCATCATTATTATACTATTATTATTATTATTATTATTATTATTATTATTATTATTATTATCATTATTATTATTAAATAATAATAATAATAATAATAATGATAATTATTATTATTATTATTATTATTATTATTATTGTTCTGTTCTTTGTTGTAAGGGACAATGTTCATTGTTTTCTTTACGGGGGTTGCTTCGCTAACAAGGTTACTGAACCCGCCCAAGAATACTTTTTCTTCTTTTTTCTTAATTAGTGTCCTTATTGTCTCGAGGGAACAATGTGAAAAAAAATGTATAATAGAATTCGTATATTTCTAAATCGCGAATGTACAATACTTCAGTAATGTCTCCACATCGCTTTTAATCTGCTCATACACTGCGCTCCTATGGAAGTCATGCGGTTTTGTATTATTTTTCACTTTTTTTTTTTATAAACCATTGTTATGTCTATTTCTTATTCCTTAGGAATCCATCTCTACAAAACACTTTATATACTATCCCAACCATTTCTCTCTCTCTCTCTCTCTCTCTCTCTCTCTCTCTCTCTCTCTCTCTCTCTCTCTCTCTCT
This sequence comes from Portunus trituberculatus, assembly GCF_017591435.1. Taxonomy (NCBI): domain Eukaryota; kingdom Metazoa; phylum Arthropoda; class Malacostraca; order Decapoda; family Portunidae; genus Portunus; species Portunus trituberculatus. The sequence goes on from NC_059293.1 coordinate 3,623,295, forward strand.
CTCTCTCTCTCTCTCTCTCTCTCTTTCTCTCTCTCTCTCTGATGAGTCTGAACGTGGTCATATTTCAAAATACACAAAGAACTTTTTGCAGTGGCCACTGCCGCGCTTACCCTTCATTTTAAAGAGGTTGACTTTAAAAACTGTCTCAGCCTTGAAATCATCCCCAACACTTCTCATGTAATAAAAGCTGTTTAAGCAAGAGATGAGATGTGAAGTAAAGATAATGATGACATTCTTTGAACTATAACACAAAAATAATCAATCAACGAAGATCACACTTACAATCATGGAAGCAATGATGCAAACACAGAAATAATGTAAAAAAAAAATAGGCAAAAAGTTGTGTACTGGAAATAGGAGAGCAAAAAGAATAATGAAGAGTCAAAGCAGATATTGACAAGACTCATGCATAGAGCCAAGATGGAAACAACTACTCAAAGCTAAAAATAAAAGTCGTGTATTGGAAATGGGAGAGCAAAAAGAGGTGTTCCTGTGAATATAGAATGGAAGAAGAGACGCTAAAGAAAAGCGAGGAAGGAAAGAGTCAGGAGTATTACTGAAGACAGCCTGTCTCCAACAAAGCACAGAACTGCAATATTTGCTTCCACTTAACAGCATGTCACCAAATATAAGGCTGGCATTTAATGACATAAACAAAGATATCGTCAAGGAAATAATAACCAACGTGATGCAACCTAAACTGGCTGTTGACGGATCTCTGTTAGTGGCCTGTTGTATGTCAGCAGCAGGTTGAAGGTTCAGACAGGCTATTGGTGGAGTGCTATGTGTCAGCAGTAGGTTGAAGGTTCAGACAGGCTGTTGGTGGAGTGCTATGTGTCAGCAGTAGGTTGAAGGTTCAGACAGGCTGTTGGTGGAGTGCTGTGTGTCAGCAGCAGGTTGAAGGTTCAGACAGGCTGTTGGTGGGTGTGGTGTGTCAGCAGCAGGTTGAAGGTTCAGACAGGCTATTGGTGGAGTGCTATGTGTCAGCAGTAGGTTGAGGGTTCAGACAGGCTGTTGGTGGAGTGCTGTGTGTCAGCAGCAGGTTGAAGGTTCAGACAGGCTGTTGGTGGGTGTGGTGTGTCAGCAGCAGGTTGAAGGTTCAGACAGGCCGTTGGTGGAGTGCTGTGTGTCAGCAGCAGGTTGAAGGTTCAGACAGGCTGTTGGTGGGTGTGGTGTGTCAGCAGCAGGTTGAAGGTTCAGACAGGCTATTGGTAGAGTGCTATGTGTCAGCAGAAGGTTGAAGGTTCAGACAGGCTGTTGGTGGGTGTGGTGTGTCAGCAGCAGGTCGAAGGTTCAGACAGGCTATTGGTGGAGTGCTATGTGTCAGCAGTAGGTTGAAGGTTCAGACAGGCTGTTGGTGGAGCGCTGTGTGTCAGCAGCAGGTTGAAGGTTCAGACAGGCTGTTGGTGGGTGTGGTGTGTCAGCAGCAAGTTGAAGGTTCAGACAGGCTGTTGGTGGGTGTTGTGTCAGCAGCAGGTTGAAGGTTCAGACAGGCTGTTGGTGGAGTGCTATGTGTCAGCAGTAGGTTGAAGGTTCAGACAGGCTGTTGGTGGAGTGCTATGTGTCAGCAGTAGGTTGAAGGTTCAGACAGGCTGTTGGTGGAGTGCTGTGTGTCAGCAGCAGGTTGAAGGTTCAGACAGGCTGTTGGTGGATGTGGTGTGTCAGCAGCAGGTTGAAGGTTCAGACAGGCTGTTGGTGGAGTGCTGTGTGTCAGCAGCAGGTTAAAGGTTCAGACAGGCTGTTGGTGGGTGTGGTGTGTCAGCAGCAGGTTGAAGGTTCAGACAGGCTGTTGGTGGGTGTGGTGTGTCAGCAGCAGGTTGAAAGTTCAGACAGGCTGTTGGTGGGTGTGGTGTGTCAGCAGTACGTTGAAGGTTCAGACAGGCTGTTGGTGGGTGTGGTGTGTCAGCAGTAGGTTAAAGGTTCAGACAGGCTGTTGGTGGGTGTTGTGTGTCAGCAGCAGGTTGAAGGTTCAGACAGGCTGTTGGTGGGTGTGGTGTGTCAGCAGCAGGTTGAAGGTTCAGACAGGCTGTTGGTGGGTGTGGTGTGTCAGCAGCAGGTTGAAGGTTCAGACAGGCTGTTGGTGGGTGTGGTGTGTCAGCAGCAGGTTGAAGGTTCAGACAGGCTGTTGGTGGAGTGCTGTGTGTCAGCAGCAGGTTGAAGGTTCAGACAGGCTGTTGGTGGGTGTGGTGTGTCAGCAGCAGGTTGAAGGTTCAGACAGGCTGTTGGTGGAGTGCTGTGTGTCAGCAGCAGGTTGAAGGTTCAGACAGGCTGTTGGTGGGTGTGGTGTGTCAGCAGCAGGTTGTTCAGACAGGCAGTGTTCAGCAGACGTTGAAGGTTCAGACAGGCTGTTGGTGGGTGTGGTGTGTCAGCAGCAGGTTGAAGGTTCAGACAGGCTGTTGGTGGGTGTGGTGTCAGCAGCAGGTTGAAGGTTCAGACAGGCTGTTGGTGGGTGTGGTGTGTCAGCAGCAGGTTGAAGGTTCAGACAGGCTGTTGGTCAGCAGCAGGTTGAAGGTTCAGGGCTGTGTGTGTGTGTCAGCAGCAGGTTGAAGGTTCAGACAGGCTGTTGGTGGGTGTGTGTGTCAGCAGCAGGTTGAAGGTTCAGACAGGCAGTGTGTCAGCAGCAGGTTGAAGGTTCAGACAGGCTGTTGGGGTGTGTGGTGTGTCAGCAGCAGGTTGAAGGTTCAGACAGGCTGTTGGTGGAGTGCTGTGTGTCAGCAGCAGGTTGAAGGTTCAGACAGGCTGTTGGTGGGTGTGGTGTGTCAGCAGCAGGTTGAAGGTTCAGACAGGCTGTTGGTGTGCTGTGTGTCAGCAGCAGGTTGAAGGTTCAGACAGGCTGTTGGTGGGTGTGGTGTGTCAGCAGCAGGTTGAAGGTTCAGACAGGCTGTTGGTGTTGGTGTGGTGTGTCAGCAGCAGGTTGAAGGTTCAGACAGGCTGTTGGTGGGTGTGGTGTGTCAGCAGCAGGTTGAAGGTTCAGACAGGCTGTTGGTGGGTGTGGTGTGTCAGCAGCAGGTTGAAGGTTCAGACAGGCTGTTGGTGGGTGTGGTGTGTCAGCAGCAGGTTGAAGGTTCAGACAGGCTGTTGGTGGTGTGTGTCAGCAGCAGGTGGTCAGACAGGCTGTTGGTGGGTGTGGTGTGTCAGCAGCAGGTTGAAGGTTCAGACAGGCAGGTTCAGAAGGTTCAGACAGGCTGTTGGTGGAGTGCTGTGTGTCAGCAGCAGGTTGAAGGTTCAGACAGGCTGTTGGTGGGTGTGGTGTGTCAGCAGCAGGTTGAAGGTTCAGACAGGCTGTTGGTGGTGTGCTGTGTGTTGTCAGACAGGCTGTTGGTGGGTGTGTGTGTCAGCAGGTTGAAGGTTCAGACAGGCTGTTGGTGGGTGTGCTGTTGGTGGAGTGTGTGTCAGCAGCAGGTTGAAGGTTCAGACAGGCTGTTGGTGGGTGTGGTGTGTCAGCAGCAGGTTGAAGGTTCAGACAGGCTGTTGGTGGGTGTGGTGTGTCAGCAGCAGGTTGAAGGTTCAGACAGGCTGTTGGTGGGTGTGGTGTGTCAGCAGCAGGTTGAAGGTTCAGACAGGCTGTTGGTGGGTGTGGTGTGTCAGCAGCAGGTTGAAGGTTCAGACAGGCTGTTGGTGGGTGTGGTGTGTCAGCAGCAGGTTGAAGGTTCAGACAGGCTGTTGGTGGGTGTGGTGTGTCAGCAGCAGGTTGAAGGTTCAGACAGGCTGTTGGTGGAGTGCTGTGTGTCAGCAGCAGGTTGAAGGTTCAGACAGGCTGTTGGTGGGTGTGTGTGTCAGCAGCAGGTTGAAGGTTCAGACAGGCTGTTGGTGGGTGGTGTGTGTGTCAGCAGCAGGTTGAAGGTTCAGACAGGCTGTTGGTGGGTGTGGTGTGTCAGCAGCAGGTTGAAGGTTCAGACAGGCTGTTGGTGGGTGCTGTGTGTCAGCAGCAGGTTGAAGGTTCAGACAGGCTGTTGGTGGAGTGCTGTGTGTCAGCAGCAGGTTGAAGGTTCAGACAGGCTGTTGGTGGGTGTGGTGTGTCAGCAGCAGGTTGAAGGTTCAGACAGGCTGTTGGTGGAGTGCTGTGTGTCAGCAGCAGGTTGAAGGTTCAGACAGGCTGTTGGTGGGTGTGGTGTGTCAGCAGCAGGTTGAAAGTTCAGACAGGCTGTTGGTGGAGTGCTGTGTGTCAGCAGCAGGTTGAAGGTTCAGACAGGCTGTTGGTGGGTGTGGTGTGTCAGCAGTAGGTTGAAGGTTCAGACAGGCTGTTGGTGGAGTGCTGGTGTGTCAGCAGTAGGTTGAAGGTTCAGACAGGCTGTTGGTGGAGTGCTATGTGTCAGCAGTAGGTTGAAGGTTCAGACAGGCTGTTGGTGGAGTGCTGTGTGTCAGCAGCAGGTTGAAAGTTCAGACAGGCTGTTGGTGGGTGTGGTGTGTCAGCAGTAGGTTGAAGGTTCAGACAGGCTGTTGGTGGATGTGGTGTGTCAGCAGCAGGTTGAAGGTTCAGACAGGCTGTTGGTGGGTGTAGTGTGTCAGCAGCAGGTTGAAGGTTCAGACAGGCTATTGGTAGAGTGCTATGTGTCAGCAGAAGGTTGAAGGTTCAGACAGGCTGTTGGTGGGTGTGGTGTGTCAGCAGCAGGTTGAAGGTTCAGACAGGCTATTGGTGGAGTGCTATGTGTCAGCAGTAGGTTGAAGGTTCAGACAGGCTGTTGGTGGAGCGCTGTGTGTCAGCAGCAGGTTGAAGGTTCAGACAGGCTGTTGGTGGGTGTGGTGTGTCAGCAGCAGGTTGAAGGTTCAGACAGGCTGTTGGTGGGTGTTGTGTCAGCAGCAGGTTGAAGGTTCAGACAGGCTGTTGGTGGAGTGCTATGTGTCAGCAGTAGGTTGAAGGTTCAGACAGGCTGTTGGTGGAGTGCTATGTGTCAGCAGTAGGTTGAAGGTTCAGACAGGCTGTTGGTGGAGTGCTGTGTGTCAGCAGCAGGTTGAAGGTTCAGACAGGCTGTTGGTGGATGTGGTGTGTCAGCAGCAGGTTGAAGGTTCAGACAGGCTGTTGGTGGAGTGCTGTGTGTCAGCAGCAGGTTAAAGGTTCAGACAGGCTGTTGGTGGGTGTGGTGTGTCAGCAGCAGGTTGAAGGTTCAGACAGGCTGTTGGTGGGTGTGGTGTGTCAGCAGCAGGTTGAAAGGTTCAGACAGGCTGTTGGTGGTGTGGTGTGTCAGCAGCAGGTTGAAGGTTCAGACAGGCTGTTGGTGGGTGTGGTGTGTCAGCAGTAGGTTGAAGGTTCAGACAGGCTGTTGGTGGGTGTTGTGTGTCAGCAGCAGGTTGAAGGTTCAGACAGGCTGTTGGTGGGTGTGGTGTGTCAGCAGCAGGTTGAAGGTTCAGACAGGCTGTTGGTGGTGTGGTGTGTCAGCAGCAGGTTGAAGGTTCAGACAGGCTGTTGGTGGGTGTGGTGTGTCAGCAGCAGGTTGAAGGTTCAGACAGGCTGTTGGTGGAGTGCTGTGTGTCAGCAGCAGGTTGAAGGTTCAGACAGGCTGTTGGTGGGTGTGGTGTGTCAGCAGCAGGTTGAAGGTTCAGACAGGCTGTTGGTGGGTGTGGTGTGTCAGCAGCAGGTTGAAGGTTCAGACAGGCTGTTGGTGGGTGTGGTGTGTCAGCAGCAGGTTGAAGGTTCAGACAGGCTGTTGGTGGGTGTGGTGTGTCAGCAGTACGTTGAAGGTTCAGACAGGCTGTTGGTGGGTGTGGTGTGTCAGCAGTAGGTTAAAGGTTCAGACAGGCTGTTGGTGGGTGTTGTGTGTCAGCAGCAGGTTGAAGGTTCAGACAGGCTGTTGGTGGGTGTGGTGTGTCAGCAGCAGGTTGAAGGTTCAGACAGGCTGTTGGTGGGTGTGGTGTGTCAGCAGCAGGTTGAAGGTTCAGACAGGCTGTTGGTGGGTGTGGTGTGTCAGCAGCAGGTTGAAGGTTCAGACAGGCTGTTGGTGGAGTGCTGTGTGTCAGCAGCAGGTTGAAGGTTCAGACAGTCTGTTGGTGGGTGTGGTGTGTCAGCAGCAGGTTGAAGGTTCAGACAGGCTGTTGGTGGGTGTGGTGTGTCAGCAGCAGGTTGAAGGTTCAGACAGGCTGTTGGTGGAGTGCTGTGTGTCAGCAGCAGGTTAAAGGTTCAGACAGGCTGTTGGTGGAGTGCTGTGTGTCAGCAGCAGGTTGAAGGTTCAGACAGGCTGTTGGTGGGTGTGGTGTGTCAGCAGCAGGTTGAAAGTTCAGACAGGCTGTTGGTGGAGTGCTGTGTGTCAGCAGCAGGTTGAAGGTTCAGACAGGCTGTTGGTGGGTGTGGTGTGTCAGCAGCAGGTTGAAGGTTCAGACAGGCTGTTGGTGGGTGTGGTGTTTCAGCAGCAGGTTGAAGGTTCAGACAGGCTGTTGGTGGGTGTGGTGTGTCAGCAGCAGGTTGAAGGTTCAGACAGGCTGTTGGTGGGTGTGGTGTGTCAGCAGCAGGTTGAAGGTTCAGACAGGCTGTTGGTGGGTGTGGTGTGTCAACAGCAGGTTGAAGGTTCAGACAGGCTGTTGGTGGGTGTGGTGTGTCAGCAGCAGGTTGAAGGTTCAGACAGGCTGTTGGTGGGTGTGGTGTGTCAGCAGCAGGTTGAAGGTTCAGACAGGCTGTTGGTGGAGTGCTGTGTGTCAGCAGCAGGTTAAAGGTTCAGACAGGCTGTTGGTGGAGTGCTGTGTGTCAGCAGCAGGTTGAAGGTTCAGACAGGCTGTTGGTGGGTGTGGTGTGTCAGCAGCAGGTTGAAGGTTCAGACAGGCTGTTGGTGGAGTGCTGTGTGTCAGCAGCAGGTTGAAGGTTCAGACAGGCTGTTGGTGGGTGTGGTGTGTCAGCAGCAGGTTGAAAGTTCAGACAGGCTGTTGGTGGAGTGCTGTGTGTCAGCAGCAGGTTGAAAGTTCAGACAGGCTGTTGGTGGGTGTGGTGTGTCAGCAGTAGGTTGAAGGTTCAGACAGGCTGTTGGTGGAGTGCTATGTGTCAGCAGTAGGTTGAAGGTTCAGACAGGCTGTTGGTGGAGTGCTGTGTGTCAGCAGCAGGTTGAAAGTTCAGACAGGCTGTTGGTGGGTGTGGTGTGTCAGCAGTAGGTTGAAGGTTCAGACAGGCTGTTGGTGGATGTGGTGTGTCAGCAGCAGGTTGAAGGTTCAGACAGGCTGTTGGTGGGTGTGGTGTGTCAGCAGCAGGTTGAAGGTTGAGACATATATATATATATATATATATATATATATATATATATATATATATATATATATATATATATATATATATATATATATATATATATATATATATATATATATATATATATATATATATATATATATATATATATATATATATATATATATATATATATATATATATATATATATATATATATATATATATATATATATATATATATATATATATATATATATATATATATATATATATATATATATATATATATATATATATATATATATATATATATATATATATATATATATATATATATATATATATATATATATATATATATATATACATATATATATATATATATATATATATATATATATATATATATATATATATATATATATATATATATATATATATATATATATATATATATATATATATATATATATATATATATATATATATATATATATATATATATATATATATATATATATATATATATATATATATATATATATACATAGGCAGCCCACCACAACACCAGGTAAACACTCCAGCACCAGCCCTCAACAGTGCCACATCACCAGTGACTCAACACCACCACAAGCATGGACAGTTCCACGAAGGAACTAATTATGCTGGGGTATGTGGTATGAGATACCACTTACTGAGGGCTCTTGTCGTCGACCAGTTTCTACTACCAGAGCCCAAACCAAAACGGAAGCGAAGGGCCTGGGTGTGGCCCTACCTCCAGAAAAGACTGAGGTATGGACACTACGACACCCTCATGGACGAATTGTATAAGGAGAACCCAGACCTGTACAAGAATTACACCAGGATGGACAGGGAGCTCTTTGACAGCATCGTCGAGGCCGTGACCCCAATCATCGAGAGGAAGACTAGTAGATGGCGGAAACCCATCGACCCTAGCACACGGGTTGCCATCACCCTGCGTTACCTTGCCACAGGGGACTCCTACAAATCCCTACAGTATGCATTTCGTGTGGCACATAACACCATATGTGGCATTGTTCCTGACACCTGCAACGCCATTGTTTCGGCCTTTGCACCCACGCTCCTCCGTCTCCCCGCCACACCTGAAGAGTGGCTACAGGTCTCAAGGATTTCGAACAGAAATGGCACCTCCTCACTGCATAGGCTCTCTGGATGGCAAGCATATCCGTATACGGGTGGTAGAGCGGGGTGAGAGAGCCGACTGGCGTGAACATGTCGCCTGTGACGGTTGGCGGGAGCGCCGGTGCTGCCCTCTACATACGTCATCACAGTTCCCGCCGCCCCTGCCGCCCCTCGCGGCCCGCAAGGGGGCGATGGTGCAACGATAGCTCCGTACTATTCGCTCCTGTCGCCTATTTCGCCCCAATATTCCCAGATAGCTACGCTGTTTGACATTTGTCGGCCAGTCGGCTGAAAATTTTGAACAGGTTCAAAATTTTTGCCCCGATGGCCGGACATCTCCTGCAACGCCCGCATGCGCCGTCTGTTGCCCGATGACCCCGAAATACCCCGATCACGCACGATTGATGCCCCGATAGTGTTTTTTCGTCCCCCGATGCCAAATTTCAGCCATTGTGCCTGTCGGGGCACCACGATCGTGTATGTGTGAGTCCAGCATAAGTCTTCATTGTGAGGCGCAGAAATGCTATACGTGGAGTCTGTCAAGACCATTCATGTCGTAGATCATCTTGGTGCACGGCCTGACACATATGCTAATCCTCACCTGGAATTCGTAAGTGATCTAAAGTAGGCCAGGCATTCTGAATTCACTCACAAGGATCACCCTCACCCACAGTTCCCACCACTGCCAGTCACCCGTGAAACAGTCGCTTTCAAGCACAAACTCCGCGGTGTAGTAGTACTCTTCGCTTCCTTGCACTTCCAGCACAACTTTCAGCAGGTCTCGTTGTGAGCGCACGTACATGGTTGTATTTATTTGGTCGCCTTCTGCTCCGTGTGTGGTAGTAATGAAGTTTTATTCATGGTCCACGGTTTGGAAATCGGGGGAACATTGGTGGGCGTGGGCACGGCCAAGAAATCCTCCAGGCGCCAGCAGCAGTAGTAGCAGCAGAGAGAGGAGGAGGAAGAGGATTAGGAGGGCGGGCGTGTCCTTCATGACTAACGGATTGTGCAGTAATGTGTCGAGTGTTAAGCCTGTAGTGTGTCGCCGCGGGGATGCACGTTAAGATATTTTCAAATCTGCCGGATCCTCTTTCTCTATGGCAACGCATCTTTATTTAGTTATCTATTAATTCATTTATTCATTTATTGATTTTGCTTCATTTCATATTCAGTTGGTGTTTCTTTCATGCTATTTGGCTTTGTACGTGTGTGTGTGTGTGTGTGTGTGTGTGTGTGTGTGTGTGTGTTCACTGTTTGATTTGCTGCAGTGTCTGACGAGACAGCCAGACGTTACCCTACGGAACGAGCACAGAGCTCATTATTTCCGATCTTCGGATAGGCCTGAGACCAAGCACACACCACACACTGGAACAACAAGGTCACAACTCCTCGATTTACATCCCGTACCTACTCACTGCTAGGTGAACAGGGGCTACACGTGAAAGGAGACACACCCAAATATCTCCACCCGGCCGGGGAATCGAACCCCGGTCCTCTGGCTTGTGAAGCCAGCGCTCTAACCACTGAGCTACCGGGCGTGTGTGTGTGTGTGTGTGTGTGTGTGTGTGTGTGTGTGTGACTTTATACAAACACACACACAAAAAAAAAGAAAAAAACACAGACACACACGCTGACGTCACTGACTAGTCTAACATCTCCGTTGTGTAAGGTGAAAAGTTTCCATGAATGAGGGAACGATCATGTTTGAGCGACAGGATGAGACGAAACATCACAGACCGCTATTGCTTACCACTTTCTTCTTCCCAACACATAGAACGGCAAACTGAACGGCCTGGTGACTATGTCTTTTTTATTTCTAACGTAAGAGAGGAAAGATACCCAAGGGCAAACAGAAAGAGTAAAAAAAAAAAGCCCACTTAAAATATTAGCCCGCTTGTAGACCCAAGACAGTCAGCCAAAAAGAAATGGGATAATTAAATATCTTTAAACCTTCCTCTTAAATGAGTTCCAGTCATAGGAAGATGGATATACAGGCCCAGATAGGGAGTTCCTGAGTTTACTAGAGAAAAGTATGAATGATGGAGAGTACTAGTTAACTTTGGCATTAGAGAGGTGGACAGAATAGGGATGAGAGGAAGAAGTCTTTTGCAGCGAGGCCGCAAGAGGAGAGAGGACATGCAGTTAGCAATATCAAAAGGCCAGTCGTCATAAAAAACAGCGGTAGAAAATAGCAAGAGATGCAACACTCCGATGGTGAGACAGAGGCTGAAGACAGTTAGTCAGAAAAGAGGAGTTCATAAGATAAAAAGCTTTTGATTTTATCTTATCCAAGAGAGTAGTATGAGTGGAATCACCCACACATATGAAGAATACTCCATTCATAGGAGAACAAGAAGAACAAGTAGTTTGTACAGAGCTAGCAGTTGGAAGGATGAGAAAACTGGCAGAGACGCCTCAGAACGCCTAACGTCATAAAATCTGTTTTAGCAAAAGATGAGATGCTTGAAGTTTCCAGTTAAGATTATACGTAAACGACAGACCTAGGATATTCAGTGCAGAAAAGAGGGACAGTTGAATGTCAATGAAGAAGAAGGGATAGTTGTCAGGAAGGTTGTGTCGAGTTGATTGATGGAGAAATTGAGTTTCTGAGGCATTGGACACTACTAAGTTTTCTCTATCTAAATAGGAAAAAATAGAAAAATCAGAGGTCAAGCGTGCTGTGGCTTCCCTATGGGATCTGCTAACTTCCTGAAGGGTTAGTCATCTCTGAAGAGACATGGAAAAGTGTAGGGTGGTATCATCATAGTAGGAATGGACAGGGCAAGAAATCTCGTTTAGATCATTGATGAATAATAGGAAGAGAGTGAGTGACAGAAGAGAATCCTGGGTAACAACTCTGTTGATAGATTTAAGAGAACAGTAGCCATCTGCCGCAGCAACAATAGAACAGTCGGAGAGAATACTTCAGATAAAGTTACACATGGAGTGATAGAAACCTTAGGAGGGTAGTGTTAAACCAAGGTTTGGAAGGCTTAGATTGAGAGAAAGCGTGAAGAATATATACCTTCATACCAGACACCATCACCTCTGTTATACGTTCAACACAAAGAGATGAGTCTCTGATATGAAAGCAGTAGTCATTCCAAGGAATGTCAGCATACTACCTCCTAAGATCCACTCAACTGGGGGAGGCGAAACGCCAGAGGCACCTCTGCTTTGGGGGGATCCTTGGGAGGGATTGGAGAAATAGGATAAGATACAGATACGGGATTGTGATTTGGAGGACCCCAACGTAGAAGATAACTAGAAGGTTTAGAATAAAAAATAAAAAAAACAGGTCAAGAATGTTGGGCAAATCTCTAAGACGAACAGGAATACGAATTAGGGTGTTGCACCAGTTGCTCTAAGTCATGGAGGATAGAAAATTTGAAGGTTAGTTCATCAGGATGGTTAGTGAAGAGAGAAGAAAGTTAGAACTGGTGGTGAACATTGAAATCTCCAAGGATGGAGATGTCCGCGAAAGGAGAGAAAGAATGTGCTCCACTTTGGAATTTAAAAAGCCCATGAAATTTCTATAATCAAAGAAGTTAGGGGATCATAGATCCCACCTTCCAGAGCCCAATAGTTTCACAGAGAGAGAGAGAGAGAGAGAGAGAGAGAGAGAGAGAGAGAGAGAGAGAGAGAGAGAGAGAGAGAGAGAGACCAACACTTCAGGAAGTAAAGAGATCACGCAGAGATGCCACAAAACGTGTGACTTCTGATCTCGCTATGAAATTTCTGATTGAGATAGAACAAAAGTAGTAGTTTTAATGCCTTAAAAACTCAATTCCTTCATCTATCATCTCGACACAATATTCCACACAACTCAACTGTCCGTCCCCTCCTTCTATATTGAATATCCACAGTCTGCCCTTTACCTATAATCTAAAGTGGAAACTTCACCTCATCTAATGCTAAAATAACTTTCATGAAGTTAAGTTTTCTGACTCGTCTCCGCCAATTTTGCTCACCCCCAAACTGATAAAGAGGCATTATCTGCAAAAGGAATGGAGTATGTTTCACATATATGGTGGGAGGATATTTTCACTCACACAGCTCATTTAGACAGAGAGTAAGAAATATCTTTTCGTCTTATCAACTCCTCTCCTCTAACGGACTGACTTTTTTGTCGTCGCCGCAATGTTGAGTTTTTTTTTGTTTTTTTACCAACATTTCCATGGCAATTCCTTTCAGATTTTGCTAAATGCATGTCTCAACCTCCTCCCACAGCCTGCTGCAAAGATATTCTTCATTTCCTCAATCCTACACTGTCCACCTCTATAAAAGAACAGTTAACCAACCAATATTCTTGATCATTCATGCCTTTCTCTGATATATTATGGAATCCCTGCCTGCTTCTGTATTTTCTGCTTCCTATGACTTGAACTATTTCTAGAGTAAGATTTCAAGATACTTATCATTATTTTCAATTATTCTCTTGACATCTCTCTTAGGACCTTTTTTTATTGCTTTTTTTCTTACCCTTGATTGGTGATCGTCCTACATAAAGTTGAAAATTATTTGTAGTCATTTAGCGCTGACGTACTGTACTAAAATAAATAAATAAAATCTCTAAGGTCACAAAAGCAATATGATAGGAATCAGATACGTATTGCCTGACGCAGCTGGATTGCAAAACTACAAGACCTTTGCAGAAAGAACTTTTGGGGCAGTGATTACTGACACCTCACTCAGCCAATTGGCGGCACGCGTAGTCCAGGCTATACACTGTGCAACCAACACAAGTATATCAAGATCACGGTTAGTCTCCCGACATTATGCAGACCGATAGTTTTAGTTTTCCCGAGCCAAAGAACTGAATCACTGCCTAAACACTGCTGTGAAAAATGCACGCCAATACCCTACACCAAGAAATAAAGTGTACGAATATTACTTAGATAGTAAGGTATGGAAACACTTAACACTATACTAATACACATATTCTACACTCTCATACATCTGGCAGCCACACCTACCCACAATCCTCAGAAAGTTTGCACCTAGACCGAGGAGAGGACACATACACGCGAGGTAGCCAGGATTGTTTTGTATCCTGTAGCCAGTTGAAGAACAATACACGTGTTGACTATCTCCCGGACTTTACTTCAAGCCCTGTGCTACTGACAGCTCCACTAACATACGTGAATTCTTATGTAGGGCTCTGTGAGATCCCATCTGCATGGCCCAGAACATGGCGCAGTGAACGGCTCACAACATAAAGTAGCTTCAGGCAGTTACAAGGCATTGCCATGTTGTAAAGACCCGCCTCAGAGAGGAGGAGTGGATAACCTGATGCAAGAGTCTAGGTGCACATCCCACTCTGCGTCAGATGTGGTCACGGCTTTGGGCTACCTCCAGCCCTCCTTCTCCTCGAACACCGTCTCACCCTGATGCCTTTGGTGAAGCTGATCGGCTTGCTAGAGACTTCGCAAAAAGGACTAAAGTTCATCAACTCCCTGATGCCACTCGAGATCGCCTTGGTGGGCTCTCTCTTGACTGTAGAGCAATCATGGTAGCTGCTATTGAAAAATCTGACCCTGCTGATGTACTTCATCGCCAGGGAATTAGAGGACGCTCTTTGTGGTCAGGCTGACACCGCCCCAGGAGTTGACAGGATTCGTTACTCTATGCTTTCCCACCTTGGCCCAAAAGGTCGCAGTTGCCTTCTCTCCCTTTAAAATGCATCTTTGGCTGCAGGTTCTCTACCACCACAGTGGAGAGAGGCACTAATCCATCCTCTATCAAAACCAAATGCCCCGGGTACTTTTTGGCCCATCTCCTTACTGAGTTGCATTAGCAAGGTTATGGAGAGGATGATTCTCTCATGCTTATCATGGCGCATCTGGCCTCTTAACGCCAACCTCTTCGTCCTTTTTGACAAATACCAGTGTCCCCCAGTACTTCCTAAACTTTCTTGGTTATTTACGATAAAGAGCAGGCCTTGTTGTCTTCATAGATCTTGAAAGGGTTTTGAGCTGGCAAACCCGGATGCCATACTTGCTTCCTTGGCAGGAAAAGGAATTAGCGGCCAACTTCTCTCCTGGGTCAAATCCTACCGCTTTGGGCGCGTCAGATTTCAGGACAGTGTTTCCTCCGCCCACCTCCACCAACAAGGCACTCCACAGGGCAGCTTTCCTTAACCCTACAATTTTCAACATCCTTATGGGGGGTTTAATTGTGCCACACTACGATCAAGGCATCAAGCTCCTTATTTACGCAGACGACATTGTCCTCCTATATACAGGCACAAACTTTGTTGTGAAGCGCGCTCTCTTGACCTTTACCCAGCAGTGCCGTGAGCTGGGCCTCAAGGTCAACTCCACGAAATCAAGATTCATTGTCTTTAAGGCTCACCTTCCAGATCTTTCCCTTCAGCTAGATGGACAACCCATCACGCAGTGCTACACTCACTGATATCTAGGGGTCTGGATAGACCACCTACTCAACCTCACCACCCACGTCCGCTACCTCAGAAAACGTGCACAAGCGCGGCAACGTGCCTTAAATGCCCTGTCCTGCAATGGAACAAAGGCTTCGTATCGTGCCCGATTTTTCTATATGTAAGCCATTCGCCCTCTTATCAGATACTGTGCCCCCTGCCTTGTTCTCCTGAAACCAACGCTCATTCAAAACCTTGAAGTCATACAAAATATTGACATGCGATCCATCCTACATGCACCTCGCTGGACTAAACTCTGCATTCTACGTCTTGAGTGTCACTTGGTATTTCTGCGTACATTCGTACCTCGATTGCTATGCTGACTTCTCCGACACCGCCCTTACACTCCTCATGCTCGTCAATTCCACCATGCATTTCAGAGGCCACTGTCTGTAACTTCCGATGGTGACTGGCTCCACTGCACTGCTGACTCAGTGCGACTGATAGGTATTGACTCCCTCATTTGTGACACACCCGACCCTCCACACCTTGACTATTTTGCTTCCCCCCCTTGGGACCCCATCTAATTACCTGTATTACTACTTCCTCTTCTCGACCTCAGGCCACCCATCCACTCAAGCTACATCAGTTGGGACTGTGCCAGGTTGCCTAACTTGCCGCTCCAAATGCCAACATATATTTCACTGATGGCTCTGTCTCCCCTTGTGGTTGGGCAGGTTGTGCTGCTGTCTGTGGACATCACACTCTCTTATGGCGATTGCCACTCAATTCATCTGTTTTCCAAGCTGAACTTCTTGCAATCCAAGGCGCACTACAACATTCCCTGCTGTCCCCTGCTGACACTGTTGTGCACACCGACTCCCTCACCGCCGTACGTGCACTATCTCATCCAACCCTAAAGGAAAACGTCGAACTTGTGACAGGAATACTCCACTCACCTGAATCTCTCCGTTCTCAAGGGTATAGCATCAAACTCTCCTGGGTACCATCACATACTGGGATATCAGAAAATGACCGTGCTGATGCTGCTACGAAGACGGTAGCAACACTCAATCACGGGGGCCGCCGTGGTACAGTGGAACCATGCGTGCTTTGGGATCCGAGTGGTCTCCAAGCGCACGGGTTCGAATCCTGTCCACGGTCCGAGTGTAGGTTGGGCTTCCTCACTCAGGGCAACGGTTTCCTAGCGGATGGGCTTTGAGATAGGGGGTACCCAGAAAGTATCCCCTTTAGCCCATAAATTCCCGTGAAAAAAAAAGTCTCTCTCTCCCAGTCACAACAAGCATATCTGATGCAATTTAATAAATCAAGGGCGCTGCCTGGCGACGGCTGCTTGGCTTTTTTAACAAAAGCTTCTGCGTGTTCATTAAATTGGGGATATTTGGGGGAAGACAAGACATGATTGATATCCCATCTCTTTACGAAGGACCTGAATGCAGAGCTGGAAAACTGGGGCCCGCCGTCAGTTCCAAGCCGGACCGGCACGCCCAAGTCTTTAAAGATGCTGCGTAGAAGCTTCAGTGTAGCTCGCGACGTTGCCTCGCGACCATACTCTGCAATGCACGGCCATCCAGAAAAATGGTCAGCATACATCAAATAGTCCTTACCACCGTACATGAAAAGATCCGCTGAGGCTTCCTCAAAGGGTGGCGAAGGCAGAGGATCCAAGAGTAGCGGCTCCTTGGACTGTGACGGCAGCATCTACTAGCACTCATCACAACCGCGGGTCCTGTTGGTGATATCGCTGTTGATTCCGGGCCACCACACCGTGCGTTTTGTTGCCTCTACGCCACGGTGGGAGTCATCTAGCCTGGAAAGGACGTGGCGCCTGAGAGAAACAGGAATATCCACACACACACACACACACACACACTCTCTCTCTCTCTCTCTCTCTCTCTCTCTCTCTCTCTCTCACACACACACACACACACACACACTCTCTCTCTCTCTCTCTCTCTCTCTCTCTCTCTCTCTCTCTCTCTCTGGAGGTACCCCTAAGTGTTTCAACCTGACCTTTAGCCTCACTGATATTTACCCAAAACGTTTTTGTATCAAGATGTGACAGTTTCTTATTCACTATTAAAACACCAAATATTTGAAAGTGAGGAGATAGTCTTGATAACACTGCTAACGTCAGTACAAGTGACAGGAAGGCCGGTCGTGCAGTTACATAATTCTTGTATAAAGTGAATAGTGTTTGGTTGTTGACGACCCGCTAATTCATTAATACTTTGCCATGTTTTACTCGTACTGTTTCTAAAATGACTAAACATAACTATACAAAAACTATACTTGGCTGCTCTATTTGATCGCGTAAGATATATAACATGTACCTAGTGTACAAATGGTTCGTGTAAGGTTACTCAAAGAAAAATAAAATTAGCTATGAAAGAGTCACAAGCACACTATTCACACACACACACACACACACACACACACACACACAGAACACCCTGCCTGATTTGTATTATATACCGGTGAGACTTAAGAACACAGTGGAAGCAGCGACAAGCCATCAGGTCTACCCGTGGCAGTACTTGTATGAAACATACTGACCAATTCCCACCTCTCATTCTCGTCTATGAAAGTCTAATCTTCTTTTAAAGCCTCATAATAACTCGGCAACAACAACCTGATATCCTAGTCTACTAGTCATTATAAGCTGCAACTCTATATGAAAATTGATTTCTTTTCTAACTTTTCATCCGTTTTATTCTTCATATGGAACCTTAAGCTTCGGACGCTAAACCTTTGTTTCACTCCAACTCCTCCTGCTTCATATCTGTCACTGCATCATCCAATCAACCCTAACTAGTTATTGCTTCCTCTCTTTCCTTCCTCACACATCATTCCTTAGGGGATGTGTCCCCAACAATGTCCTGTCTTTTCCACCATCAATCACTCTCGCATTTCTTACTTACAGTCTTCCAGTCACCCCTCCCGGCCTGTATGTCCCCTCTCTGCACTATACCTGCCCTTCCTTCATCCTTACTTTGGAAAATGAATAAAGGGAAAGATTATAACGTCTCAAAAGTGAAGGCGCTATGCTCCGCCCCATTCACGGAAGTCAAACCAAAACGTTCTCAGCAGTCGATAAGCCCGACACTTACCCTCATCAACATTTTTTCCACAATGCCTGCTTGCTCGGCGCATGGTTGCCCCAGGAGGAGTGTTGATGGAGAGATATTATTTCATTGGTAAATGCTAGGGTTAGATCACGAGCGCGTCAAAGGATGCACATCATATGCCCAGGTATTTCAAGAATTAACAATTAAAATAGGCTCGTTATTGCATGCATGTGAATATATTGTGCTGGCTGTCTATGCATTATGTTTCCCCTATATATATATATATATATATATATATATATATATATATATATATATATATATATATATATATATATATATATATATATATATATATATATATATATATATATATATATATATATATATATATATAAGAAAATATAGATAATGATTACTGATACATGCATTGCGTTCTATGATGTTGACACTTCATTTCTTCACCTAAGAGACTGTCACCAAGAAGCTCCCACGATCTTTCCTTCCTTATTCTAGTGACTGGTGTAGCATTCCCCACTGGCACTGGCTGGTGTATCACATTAACATACGTAGTATGTACACAATTTGTTATTCTGTGTCGGATCTGTTGCTTGTGTTTGCCGAATAAGCTTTTTTTGGCTGTGGTAGTAATGATTAGTCAGTTACTGATCAGTCCAACTGTTAACACTGTCATGTACACCAATGGTTTGGATCTGAACAATCTAATATCTTCTTTCCTGGTTTCCTGTTGACATATGCGTCAAGTAATCATGTAACATGAATAATAACAGAAAAGTTGTCTCTGCTATCCACATACATGGGTCTTTTCTGCTTTTTTTTCTTCAAAGTATTTTTTTATGTTACTTTTATTTCATTATAAGTAAATCATGGCAGCTTTAAACGGAAGGCTGTGTTGGTGTCAAAGTGAAAGATTTAGCACATGTTTGGTTTGAATGGTAAGTGGGCACGACATACAGGTAATGTTTATTAAGGAGGTGTGAGCAGATAGATACTGTATCTACTTTTCATAGTTTAAAGAATAAAGAAAGAATTTTTTGGTTTTTTATTTATACCATGTGGGCTTTTCACGGGAATTTATGGGCTAAAGGGGATACTTTTTGTGGTACCTCCTATCTCAAAGCCCACCCGCTAGGAAACCCTTGCCCAGAGTGAGGAAGCCTAACCTACACTCAGACCGTGGACAGGATTCGAACACGTGCGCTTGGAGACCCTCGGACCCCAAAGCACGCATGGTTCCACTGTATAGTTTCTCTCCTTCTTCAACTTGTAAGAACAATTTGTGCACCTATTTACTAATAATTACTAATCACATGATGTACGAAGAAATTAAGAAAAAAATAAGAGTTTTGTTGAAGGTTTGTGCACGAGTCTCCCCAGCTAGACTAACGTTTTGCATTGACTTGCATAGCTCCGCCCACCAGATAGGCTTCGCCAACTGGCTTCACTCCACTAAAGAGTGATTTTCAGGAGGACCTCTCTCTTCCCTGTACGCTTTGAGATCCCTGCCAGCCTTCCCTCGCAAGCCAGTCTCTCCTGCACCGCGCGATAACTCACATTTTTGACGTGGGAGTAAAGTCAGGCGTCATCCCATCCATCCCTTGCCGCTGAGTAATTCCACCACACATTTGTACATACAGTCAGTCCCTTTGTCTAGCCTTGCCTCGCCTCACCTCACCTGTCTCGCCTCGTGTCGTCTCGTCTCGTCTCCCTCCATCCCACCTCGCCTGAAAGAGCATTTCCAGCAGACAATACGCATGAAAGGAACCAATGACCGGAAAAGCACGTTTGAAGGAGAGATGTTTATTGTATATAGGGAGGCTGGTGACGGACGGGTAATCTAAAACTGGTCATGTTGTTTTTTTGTTTTTGTTAATTATTTATTTCTTGGAGATGTTAAGCATTGTGCAGTTGAGGACGATGATAGGTAGTGAAAACTGCTTCCTCCATGTATCAAAGTGACTGGAAACTTTCTCCCCACGTGTATCGCTACTAAGCATTTATCACATACAGACGTTAACAGATTGCGTAGACAGAGATGTTAACTGCTGTTAATAACTACCTCGTGTAAAAAGTAATAATGATAATAATTAATGAAAAAAATAAAAAAAAGACAATTAAAAATAGTATAGTTATTATCACATATATTACTAATCATTTGTCACCTCAACACTGTTTTCTGTCAGTCTTCTCTTATTTATTTATTTATTTATATATTCACTTTTTATCCAGGTCAGTCTCTTTGACACTTTTGAAAATGGTGTAGTTAGTAAAGATGACAAAAAGTAAAAGCAATTTCTTCCGTGTATAAGACTCATTGATAACTGTTAATGTCACGTGTATCAGTGTTCATTTCTTACTTCGACACGCTGAAATGTTCTGTAGTTAGTGATTATGACTGAATCTTCTAATCAACACTTAGGTTCATGTGTATTAGTAATCAGTCGTTTCTTCCTTGTATAACCAATGCCCTTACTTCCTGTCCCTCCTTTTATTATGTTTTCCTTGTTCAGTCTCCTTGATATACACAGGTACTAAGAACTGCTTCTTCAATTTATAAAATTAACTAAAAACTAACTTCCACGTATAACAGTAACTAACAGTTACTTCATCGTACAGCAAACACTTGAATGCAATACAGCTTGACGGCTTGCACACACAGGCGTGGCCATAACACCATAACATAGAAAATAAAACTACAACTACTAAAGAAGTTCAAGGCTGTGGGTGGTCTCCAGTCCCACTTGTTCCTTCGCGGACCAACATGGGAAGCGTGTTGGCTGTAGGACGAATACTGCGGCATCGGCCCTGAGCGAAGGGAATGCGTCAGCCAGGTGCACGATGGTTAGGGCAACAAAGGGGCTCCTTTTACCCACATGAGGCCTGGGACCCCCAAGAACATTGGTGCTCAACCACCAGTGTACTAAGTTAATAGGCACCGTAATAGGCAACTTTGCAACATACCAGCCGTGCCTCTTCGATGCAATACGTAATTTAAAGATCACATTTAATTTGAGTAGGTACAGAATAATATCAATTATAAATAATGTTGAAATCAGACATGAATCAATAGTTTTATGACGTTATAGTTGAGTGATAGGAAGAGCATTACACTTCCCTCAGGACTACGTGTGTCCCTTAAAACAGCGGCCTAAGCTTCCCTGTCCTCTGGTGGGGCTGCGTCAAGAGGAAAACTTATTAGGTGACCTAACACCGCGTTTCTCACCCTTCCTTATTTATTCATTTTTTATATGAGAGTGTTTTTGGCCAATGGCAAAAAAAAAAAAAAAAAACGCACACAAACAAAAAAAAAAAAAAAAACTGAAGGTGACAATCCCAAAGGAGAATAATGTTGAGAAGGATATCCGACACTGCGAGAGCTGCTGTGAAACCTTTCTGACAGCGTAAGACACGAACAGGAGGAAATACTGTACAGG
The DNA here is from genome assembly GCF_017591435.1 of Portunus trituberculatus. NCBI lineage: Eukaryota > Metazoa > Arthropoda > Malacostraca > Decapoda > Portunidae > Portunus > Portunus trituberculatus. The sequence goes on from NC_059293.1 coordinate 3,644,532, forward strand.
ATTAGTGACACATTTCAGAGAGTTTCAGTAAAAAGGATGAAAGCGTGGCATATTAGTGGAACTAATTATAAGATTCCCAATGAAGAAAAGATGAAGAAGGAAACTAAACATGTAAGAATATAAGAAAAAAGTAGTATTGGGAAACGACAGTTGCAAGACATTTAATCAGCAGCAGTACATTATTTTATAGTTTCTTCTTCCCTTTCTTCCTTTCTTCCTTCCTTCACTCTACCTTCCTATTTTTCTTCTTCTTTCTGCTATCTTTTCTTTCTATTCCTCATTCTCACTGTTATTCATTCCTCCTACTCCTCCTTTTCTTCCACCTTCTCCTTATCCTTCACTTCTATACCTCTACGTCTTTCTCTACTTCTTTCTCTTCGCACAAGGCTTCTTCAAGGCAGCTGAAGTTTCCCTGAAGAAGCCTTGTGTGAACTGCTAGTTGGGAATAAACTGCACCTGTGTTCCGTACCACCTCCTCCTCAAACTTGCCTGAATGTCTGAACTTTACTATCATTATTACCATGCACAGATCTTACTACTACTACTACTACTACTACCGCTGCTTCCTACTACTATTAAAGGAACAGACCTATATGTATCGCTGGTTGCTATGTACCTTCCCTAGCTGCTGTGTACCTTCCCTGGCTGCTATGTAAAGTAGTGTTTTTTATGTTTGTTATTTTATTTTTTCAGGGATCTCGACATGGTATCACTAAGTTTGTGAATGAAAGTTGAGGGTAGAATACAGTGAAAGGACGGAACAACAATTGCACTGGACAGAAGTACATGGCAAATGGGGGAAAAGAATGAAAAAAGAGCAAGAAAAAAAAGCAAAATTTTGAAAATATTTAGCTTAGCTGGTGGCAAGCGTACAATAACGAGACAGATGGGGGAGAGTGTAGGAGGCAGAAAAGTATGAAAGGGGAGAAAAGAGGAAAAACTAAAGATTAAGATAAAGGGAAAATTAAGAAAAAAGCTAAAATAAGAAAAACTGAAAATTAAGAAAAGTTAAAATAAAGAAAAAAAATGAAAATTAAGGCAGAACAGAAACTTCAGAAAAAAAAACCCCAGAAAATTAAGAAGAAAAAATAGAAAATTAAGAAAATAAAATATTCAGAAATAACAAAATTAAGAAAAAAAAAATTTAAGAAGAAAAGAGACAGAACGTAAAACTTAAAATTAGGAACATAGAAAATTAATAAAAATAAACTGAAAATTAAGAGACATAAGAAAATTAAGAAAAACACAAAATAAAATAAATAAATAAACAAATAAAACGTGAAAGAAGAAAAGAAGAACAAAAAGGAGAAAAATGTAGAAAAAGAAAAGATAATCAAGGAACGGAAATAAAAAACACAGGAACAAAAAAATACAGTTAATTAGACGAGCATTGCCAACAGTTCCGATTCCAAAGTTTGATATCGTTTTATTCTTTTTTATCTATTCGTTGTTGAAATACAAATACACAGGTGAAACTTTCCTTAACTTTCACTGCCCGTTTTGCCCAGTCAAGTATTTCCTGTTGGTGTTATCTGAAGCTTTGCCCTTTGAGTGCCACGACGCTCTTCCACTATCATTCTGCTTACTATTTGGTGATTTTACGCAGCTTCACCTTAGGTGAAGGAAGTATTTTGAGACCCTTCCTAATGGTCTTATCCTAAGCATTTTGTGCCGCTGAATCCGAAAATCATAGTTGGGTCACTCGTTATTGGTAAGTTTTTGCGCAAATTGCAAATTTCGGAAATTGGCAAGAAAAAATTGCAGAATGAGAACCAGACGTCGTAGGACCCTGGTTTTTGTCTTAAAATGAAGCTTTTTAAGAGTGCATAAAATGTTATGTAGTACTCCGTGGTTGTATCTGTTCGCATTACTGAACTATAATGGAAATTATAGATAATTGGAAAAAAATGGAAAAAAATATAAAAGGAATAATTTTGGCCTTAAAGCCTGATTTTTTAAAAATTAAAAACTAAATTTTAAAGAAGGAACTGAGTTCCTTTTTTAAAATTTAGTTTTTAATTAGTAAAAAAAATAAAATAACAAACAATTGTTCTTAGGACACATGTAATTAACGAATTTGTGCAAGGGTGGGCAAAATTATTGCGTAGAACAGGGTATTTCAACTGAATTATTCACTAGCGTTTAATCGATCCAACAAAACAAGCATCTAGGTCTCACAATAAATAATAGTTTAATCCAGAACACAAAATTTCAAACAACGAAACCGAGTCTCCTCCGCGTATTTTGGAAAATCACAATTAGAACATAAAAAATACAGAACACAAAATAGCGAGCGTTCACAGGTTGAAAAAAAAATAGAATATCTAGTCGTCTACGCCATCGACGTCCTCATGCCCATCTTCCTCGTCGTTGATGCACATCTCGGGGGAGCAATCGCAAAGCTCCGAACAAGGAGTCTGCAGGCGTTGACAGCGGCAGCGATTGGTCGAGCAGTTCGTCTTGCATCCGCACTGCATCACATCCATGATACTTTGCGGGGCGGGAGGCAGGGTGGAAGGAATAGGCGCCAGGTCTGCTTCGTAGCCATACTTGGTCGGGTCGAGGGTCACCAACTCCTTCTTCACGGCCCCCTCCCAGACGACGGCCTGTAGCTGGGCTCGCATAATGTGCTGGGTGGTGGCGGCGACTGTCGGAGGGGCCAGTGCTGCTCCAACCTTCTTCTTCTGAAGTGCCGTCCACCTCGCCTGCGGCAGAGAGCAGGTATATCCGTAAATTCTACTCACGAATCGGCACAGCACGTCCAGGCTCTCTTGCGTCAGCGGACCAGGGCTTCGGAGTGTACCCAGAGCATCGAGGGTTGCCTGGTCGGCCGCCTGGAACACAGGCCAAGCTTGCAACTTGCCTTTCCTGAAGAGGGCGCAAGTGGTGTCGCAACCAGTCAGAGCATGGAAGGACGTGATCACATCCGCGTGAGAGCCCAGTTTGTCGTGGATGAGCTGAACGTTGAAAGTCGTCTTGCCAAGCTGGAGGCACGTGTTGGGAGGTATCTTGGGGAAGTGTCGGAGGAGGAGGACGAGGACGTCAGTGTCCGGAGAAACTACGGTTGCCTCCACATCTTTGTCGAGCAGGAGAGATGATATATCATCTTAGTGTCCGCTTCCTCTTGTTCTGAAGCGAACTTGGCTCCGTCCGGTCCAGAAGTTGCCACGGCTTTGCCGCGCCACGCGCAGACGACGCGTAATCCCCATGAATGGTGCTGGATTTGGGAGGCAATGAGAGAGGTCATAGCATCCTTGTTGCTTTTGGTGGACAAGATGTGAGCCATGGTCATTCCAGCTTTGATCCTCGTCGCTGCTTGGATGTCCATATCGTATCCTCCACCTCGGGCTCGCTGTTCCCTCGTCTTGTCTTTGAGGGACGCGCCGATGTCGTACCTGTCGAAGACAAGGTGCAACTCCCCGTAGCCAACACCCAGTCGGGCAACTCTCTGCAGGAAGGATCCAACTAGCTCCTTGAAGTTTGCTGAGCCGGAAACGGGGTGCTGCTGAAGGATAGCCATACCGTCGAGGACCAGCACGCGAGAGGATGAAGGGGGTTGGGAGGCCGTGGAGACCGCCGCGTTCATCTTCTCCAGAACCCTGAGAAGGGCACTTTTTGTCGTGACCCGCGGGTAGCCTTGGTCGTCAAAGAGGGCAAGAGGGAACAGGGACAGCTCATAGATGGAGATGATGGTGTGAAGGTCCAGACTGCTGTCGAGTTGGACGGCGAGCAGCAGGCGCCGATTGAAGTCTGAGGATCCCGTGACAATCACCTTCTTCCCTCCGATTGAAACTTTGGCTTTCTTGCCCAGCGTTTTGAATGTCTTGGTAGGCAGACGATGAAGGACTTCCCATGGACTTTGCTGCGCAGTCCTGATCCTTCCCTCTTCGTACTTCAAGAGAGCTTCCTTGCCAGTCTCCTCGATCCTTGTCAGTGCGTCCACCATCTCATCTGGAGCAACCTTGCGGGAAAGGACGGTGGTGAGTTGGGCTTTCTCGCGAGTGAAGGGGTTATGCTGGCGAAGAAGACCCGCAACCTCTTTGGTCATCTCGTGTGTCTTCTTCGTGACCGCTGGGCTGTCCTTGTGGTGCTTTGATGCCGTAGCAGACCTTCCGAAGGATTTGGCCTTGATTGCCAAGAGTTCGTCTTGGATCAGGAAGAACTTGGTCCTCGTCGAGGGATTTTTCGTGATCCCTACCAGCCCACCGTCACCTTTCAGAGCCCGGTTCACCTGTTCCAAGGCATGGTCGCAGCCAAGAGACGTGAAAGGTACCAACGAGGTCGAAGGACCACATCTCCGTTAGTTGCACCGCAAATGACACACGATTTCATTGCGAGCCCTGGGAAGGAAAATGTGCGATATAATAAATGAATTTATTTTATTTACGGGTTTATAGCTAATTTCTAAAATTATAGCCAATGCAATTTTACATTTATTTGCGAAATTTCATTACCGTATGTCATAAAGTACGACCATGAGGGGACAGTCAGAGAAAAATTCCCATTTTCTATGAATCATACGGTAGTGCCTTTATGAGAACAGATACAGCCAGAAGCATTTTATAACTTTTGTTGTGCTCCTAATAAGCTTCAATTTGAGTCCAAAACGAGGTCTCTACGACGTCTGGTTCTCATTCTGCAATTTTTTTCTTGCCAATTTCCGAAATTTGCAATTTGCGCGAAAACTTACCGCTAACGAGTGACCCAACTACGATTTTCGGATTCAGCGGCACAAAATGCTTAGGATAAGACCTCAAAATACTTCCTTCACGTAAGGTGAAGCGAATCGCCCTAAGTGACCCAACCATTCTCCTCGGCTCACATATGCGTCCCCAGCTTGTTCATCCTCGCTCACCGCCATTCAACGACACCAACTTAGAGAGTGCAGAAAAGTGTGGTGCGGCTGATCCTAGGGACCGATTATACCACCTACCAAAAGGCCCTCCACATCCTGCACCTCACCACCTCCCTTCAAGCTCGCCACCCACACCAAGGTCCACCACCACCCGCGCCATAGGAACCTAGTCCCCCCGGCAGGCACCCCTCCCTGCCATACTGTTCGACACCACAACAAGCTCCTCCCTCATCCTTCACGAACAGACAGATATAAAAACAGTGCAATTCCCAAAAAAGTAAAAATGATTAACCTGTGAACACTGACTCTATGTGTGCTTATTTTTAAGTCTGCAACTTCAATTTTACTTATAATATTCCCTTCTTAGAATGTAGATCTTCAGTTCTCCAGCTGCCTATGTTGAAATAAACACACATTCAACATAGTTACATAGAGAGAGAGAGAGAGAGAGAGAGAGAGAGAGAGAGAGAGAGAGAGAGAGAGAGAGAGAGAGAGAGAGATACACATTAGTAAACACCGAAAGAATTAGACAAACATACAGATATAGAGATAGAGACAGACAAACAGACAGAAAGGTAAAGAAGTAAACAAAGGGAAACATGATTTTTCAAGAAGTGAAAACCTAGAATACGACCACATTGATAGTTAGCTTGCTGACACATTTAATTGGATTTCTTAAATGCATCTGACGTGTTTCTGTACATGCCTAGAATCCCACGTTATTGGAACACTGGTGTGTTGAGCCACCACACATGGGGCGATCATATCCACCCTAGAGAGAAATGTAAGAATGTAAGAAAATTATTCATTATATTAAAAACGCTTACGAAAATCATTTAATGTTATTTAATGTTATTTCCGTTATTATTTAATTTACCTATTTAAAGCAGTAACCCTGTAATCACAACAAGTACATGATTTCAAAACAATATGATGGTCGCATGAGGAGCTGTGCAACGGGCCTGGTGACAAGCGGGAAGACTGGCGAGCGTATTGGCCTGCCGTCCTCTCTCAGATGCTGGATTTCACTACCTACAGCCAGTGAATTATTTTAGTAATTTCTTTTCCTTAGCAGAAGGTTCTGTGCCTCTCCACAAACAATTGGCTTCCAAACCATTAAATTTTAGTGAAACAAATGTAAGTGAATAGAAACACTATGGTAGTGAAGGAGTTTTGAGGAAGTGGAATTACGACTGTTGTCTACCGGACAACACAATGCTGGATGTGAGGGTGTGTAAGAAATCTATATATAAATTCCGGGTCCTAGCATAATACAGTTTTATGTTGCCCTACTAAACAAACTTTTAGGATTTTAAGAAAAAGGGGAAAGGGATAGACATACAGACACATGGATAAAGAAATGTATCTCTCAAAGTAATATTAGAAAGCTTTTCTCGTCATTACACTGTAACCCTCAAACGGCGACTTCTAGACACCAAGACTGCTTTCAAAGATCACTGAGATGACTAGCCGAGTCCTCAAGACTAATTTTTCCAATTAACAATGTAAAATCTTATCAATCAGCAACCAAAACTGTAAGAACATCTTTATAAACACGATGATCTTTAGGCAGAATCTATTGAATGCGATGGAGGTGAAGCGCCATAGTGCTTCAGAATATGGTCTACTGCGTGCTACAGGTAGTAGTGGTAGCGGTAGTGAGGTAGAACTATCTGCCAAACTTTCTTCCTCCATCTTCTTGTGATTTCATCTATCGTGTGGAGGGCAGCACGGCATCGCCACATCCAGAACTGAATTGACCGACCTGCACTTATTGTCTTGGGCAACTTAACGCTGTCACTGGCATTGGAAGAGTCGGCTACGAGTTATGAGTTGGTCCTCAAGACTCTGACATCAGAAACGACAACATTCTTTCCTTGTGAATCTTGCAAGATCCAGAAAGTTGAGAATTGCAGGTTCTTGGTATCAGAGACCAGCGCTGCACCGCTGGACTTGGTATAGCAGTGCCGGAGGTGTAGCGAAGGAGAGCGACCATATCCTTGTTAGTACTCGAAGGATCCTCCAGAACTGCAGGGTTTCTCGGAGTGCCAAGTTCTTTGCGATTGATCATATCCTGCCTTCGCAGAATCATGGGGTACAACTGGCATGACTTTGTGTCAAATCAACGATTACTTAGTGAGACTGATTCGAGGCCGACTACCAGCAAAGTCCGTCAACGCTAACTGTGACAATAAGGGCATATGGCACGCTACCCGGGAAGCAGATCCTGCATATCGGGTTGTCTCCAAAGAAGATAACCCAGCATGGAGGAGGCCAAGGGGACGTCCACAAAACTCATGGATGTGGCAAGTTGATGTCTTTTGCTGGGAGTTACCTGGCACGGGAAGAGAGCCTGCATGGAGACTCGCGAGGCGTGATCGCCTGGAGTGGCGTATTTTTTAAATTTTTTATTACGGTAAGGCCTATAGCGCCTGTAGGCATACTTGAAGATTGTACGGGAAGCGCTATTCATCTTCCGGCCATTAGTGGCGCAGGCAATTTTCTCTATAGTGGTACCCATACTAGGGCCCATATCACCGCCCAAGCTCATCTTGAGTGTAACCACCTATAGAACCTGGGTATCATGGTGACATGTAGGTAACTTTAAATCACTCGACAAATGGCAAAGTGTTTTAAGGCTGTAGGTGGTAAGATTCGAACCTACGCGTGGACATCTGCCCGATCCCACGCTTTATAGAGACACGCAGAACGAGAGATAGAGAGACTCAGACACCAGTAAAAAGATATACGGATAGACATGCAGACAGACACAGAGCAAGAGGAAGAGACAGATACCGACAGAAAGATAGACAAAGATAGACAAATAACTAGGCAGAGTAACAGGCAGAATGATATCTAGGAAGATAGATATCGATAGATAGACAGATAAACAAACTGACACATAGAGAGATAGAAAGGAACAGACAGATAGATAAAGATAGGCAGGCATGCTAATGCAATTTAAAGTAATTAAATATTATTGTAATCTCATTAGCTTCGCTGTGACTTAACATACCGTAGAGAGAATTCGAATTTCTAATTCTGTAATAGGCAAGGCTAGCGTAGTAACTTTGTATTTCTTTAGCGTGTTGTAAGCGGAAATAAAACGTTTTAGACCAAGGAGGATGAGTGACAGGAGGTGGCATGACGTCACAAAAGTGAAGCCAGCGCGCTACTGGTCCGCTGCTGCCCTATACTCCCTTTACACCCAAAAACATTGCCGACCATCCATTGAAAAAAATACATGGGAACGCCCGAGTTACACTCCTTATTTTCCGTCTTATGTCCATGTTTAGAGGCTGTCTACCATATATGTGATCCTAATAGACTCCCAATAGTCGTGGCATACTGTGCCATGAAGATTTAGACTGTAAATCATACATACAAATGAGATAATGCAGTGTTTTCACGCTTTGGTGGACTTGTGTGAGTGGTGCAGCTGTCTTTGAGACAAACGTATGACTGAACAAGGTCATGTACACATGTGAATGTACATGTGCATGTTGATATAAACATGTACATATATTTGTGCATTTAAATGAAAGATAAACAAACTGTATATCAGGTGAAAGTTGGCCTGAAGGTTGACTTTTCTTGGTAGAGCAATTACTTAACACGTCAAATACTCTCTCTCTCTCTCTCTCTCTCTCTCTCTCTCTCTCTCTCTCTCTCTCTCTCTCTCTCTCTCTCTCAATATCTCTCTCTTTATAGTTTCTATTTAGAATGATGTATGATTTCATGTCACTGCAGGGTGTTGGAAAAAGCATCACTCACTGAAATTTTACTTCACTGTTTGTTTTTTGCCATATAATGAATTATTGAAAGAGAAAAAACAATCTTTTGCCATAATTTCTACCGGAAACGTCCTGATATATTTCTTTCAATATTGTAGCTATTTCGTATTAACACCATTAATAACAGGTCTAGATGACAAATTTAGGAAACTATAATGCAGTTTACATAAGTCAAGCCAACAGTTCTTTCTTAGTTTTCCTCAAATAATGAAAAAAGAAAGTCACAATTTCCCATTGCTTAATACGAGAAGACTATGTCACTGGCTTCACTTTTTTTTAGTATAGCAGGATAGATGCTTGCTGCCTTCTTCAATATAATTTCCTTCCTTTAGACTTTTGAGTTTCCCACATTCCAGTTCCGTTTTCTGTAATTAATTCCAAGTCACAGCAATGTTCACCTTTCCCGGTGTGGCAGGGTGGATTAACCACATGTGTCACCCGAATCGCCCCAAGACAACGTACCGCACCCCGGCAGAACGCACGCCGAGCCTGCAGGGAGAGGACCTCCTCATCCCATACGTACAATTCCAATGTGGATATCGCTCCGACAATCTCTGACTTTCCCAAAAACTTACATAGTTTAGTACATCTTTTAAAATATTTATTTTGAGGAAGCGTATGCCTCTTGCATTCAAAAATCACTAAAAATTTATCCATGGGGAAGCTCTTGGAAGAGAAAGAAGTCATTTATGAGGTAGTTGCTGACTATGACAAGATGTCCATCCCTGCTGCTCTCTGCTCTGAGCAATATATCAATGCCATTTAATAGTCATTTCAGTAGTCCTGGTACTTCACTTGCCGAAAACATCTTCAGCGTCATAGAGACCTAATGATGTTAGCTCATGGACAGTGGCTATCCTGACAGCGCGAAACCCCAGGGGGTTCATAAGATTGTTTCCAGGGGTACTTAGATGGCTGATCTAATAAAATCCTTTGCAGTACCATTGCATATTTAGTTCCATGTTCCATGTGATAATACTGGGGGTTTGGGTAGATGATCTTATAACTCAAAAGGTTCTTAGCGATAAAACAGTTGAGAACCCTCGATCTAGTATAATAGCACTACTTCTTGTTTTTTTAATAAAGAAATCATTTCAAGAGGGAACTTTTCCCGACCATCTAAAAATTGCTAGAGTTGTATCAGTCTTCAAGAAAGGAAATAATTCTCATCAGAATTATAGACCAGTATCAGTTTTGTCTAATTTAAGGAAAATTTTCGAACAGTAATGGGTGTAAGATTATTTAATTACCTCACAAAGCACTGCATCTTCAGTTCTAATCAATATGATTTTCCCGCTCAGTTGTCCACCGAACTATCAGCATTTCATCTTTGCCAGGACATCGACAATGCTTTGGATAGCAAGCTGTTTCAGATAACAGTTTTTTGTGGCCTATCTAAAGCATTCGACACTATTTCCCACAACATCCTACTGCACAAATTGTCAGTATACGTTGTACGTGGCAATGCTTACAATTTAAGCAATAAGAAGCAATATACCTCACTTAACAATGTATCATCACCTTGAAATAATATTACTTTTGGTGTACCTCATGGACCTATTCTTGGTCCTGTACTCTTCCGATATATGTAAATAGCATTGTTCTTAGTAGTAATGTACACAAATTCATGCTTTTTGCAGACGATACCACCATCTTCATCCAAATTAAAAATCTTTTAGATATTTCAGCCATGTTAAATGCAGAGCTAAGTAATGTTTCTCAATAGATTATGAACAACAAATTAACTATAAATATTGACAAAACCTATTTTATGATATTGAGTCCTCAATATCATAAATATCACTCATGACTCATCCAGTGCAAACATCAATAAAGGTTATTAATGAATGCAGGATTTCTCTGAATTTCGTTATCTAGAAAATTAATAACCATCAATAACAATTTACACTGAAAAAATCACATCGACCAATCAAAATCTAAAGTACCTTTTTTAACAGGCATAATGTATAATTTAAGAAATCATCTAAATGTAAATTACTTACCTCTAGTGTACTATGCTTTGATATATCCTCAGCTTATCTATTGGTGAGCTATAATGTGGGGATGCATACAAAACATTGACAAACTACTGCGAATTATGTCCTTTAAAAATCGTTATGAACACAAATTGCATCTTCAAAGATCTAATAATGTTAAAACTTCCTGTCATTATTTACCTACGCACTCTTTTACTTGTACGCAAAAGTCTATATACTTACTACCCATAGACACTAGATTCACACCAGTAACCCACAATGTAACTCGCAG
>NC_059293.1:3655948-3658448 GCF_017591435.1 Portunus trituberculatus
AAAATAATTTGATCAATATCAATATCATTGTGTCTAAAATGCTGGAAAAAAAAATGTTGCTAAACAGCTTTCCTATTACTTAGAATCTAACAAAATACTTTCCAATTGTTAACGTGGCTTCCGATGTAGACTATCCACAGAGACAGCTCTTACCACCATTACGGAAACGTTATAATATGGACAACAACAAAAATGTCCTTGTTAACCTTGTGTGACCTCTGAAAGCCATTCGATAGCGTTAACCACGAAACTTTCATATAAATGATGTCTGCTTAATATTGGCACTTTTAGATATACAAATTAATTGAATGATAGGAGTACGTCAGTTCGTATTATAGTATATAGTATATTTAAAAAGATCAGCATTGGCTACGGGGTCCAATAACGCTTTATACTTGATCAGATTTTATTTGGCATATATGTTAATGATCTTTTATCAAATGTTAACTTATACAGTATGCTGATGACAGTCAGTTTTCACATTCTAATACTATAGATAAACTTGATCATCTAATCAAAGATACAAAGGAAAAACTTGTGAAATAAAGAAGATAATTTTCCAAGAATGGCTTGATGTTCAATTTTAGTAAAACCCAATGTGTCTTTGTAGGTAGTCGCCAGCTGTTATCGAGTATCCCACCCAACACCTTAAATTTTAATGGTGACATTATATACCCAAATATAACCATGTGAAAACCCTGCAAGTCTACATTGACCGTTACATGGTATTTGATGTCCATATCACTGAGCTGAATAAAAAAAAGTAATGTGTATTCTAACGTCTATTAGTAAGATATGTAACACGTTTGATAAACAGAATAGAATTATCATTATCAAGGAACTTGTTTTAAGTTTAATAATTATTATATAAAAATACGAATGATAAATACATGTCTAATCCACAGAAATTGCAGACATTTGCAGCAAAGGTGGCATTTGGAAGCTTCAGAAAAGTATGACCATATAGCTCCAGTCCTTAGGGAACTGCAGTGGCTAAGGATAAGAGAAAAATACTTGTTGGACGTAGGTGTAACTGTATTCACAGTTTTGAGAGGATTTTTATCCTTTTATAAGTAGACGAACCATTACTAATGGCATAACAAGTGTTATGTTCCCTCTTTTTGGATGGGTTCATTCACCCTGAGTCTGATTTACTCCAGGTTCAAGGGACCAAATTGAAAAGGAAGTTTAAACAAAACTGAATGAGTAAAAGGCAACGGAAAAACCCATTCACCTAACTTACAATTTATTTAACCTAGACTACGACTTTTTTACAAGCTTACAGAGAAAGAAAAACCCCACAAAATTAGCCTGGATAACACTGCAACTCTCCGTACTCACATGATCCTCGTAAGAACCGGCCACCGCAAAGAAAACAAATTAAAGAAAGATATCCAATACAGCTAATAATGGTAGGCACACAGCATGAAATATACTGATGGAAGCAATGTGGTGACAACAATAAGAGATCCTTGACCAGTGGTTCCCAACCTCTTTTGTCCCGTTCCCTCTTTTCCAGTCACTTTTTCACCTGTGTACCCCTACAAAGAAAAGAAAACCTTCCTGTTATCTCGCGGGCCACTCATGACCATTCCAAGGGCCAAATTTGTCACGTGGGCCGTGAGTTTGACACCCGTGATACCGTTAACTAATGTAGAGCAATTCTAGCATTTAAGCATTCGTTTTTAAGGATTGTGTACAGTTGTATAAATGATTCTGAGCCGTATGTCTCCTAATTCCAGTGTAATGAATTCAAAAATAAGTAGAATCTATACGGCTCCCTTGGAATTCTTCCATGGACACCTAGGGGTCCATGGAGCCCTGGTTGGGAACCACTGTCCTAGACCCTTAAAATACTATTACAATAAAAAAAATGGAAGTGAGAAAGTAACCACGGAAAAACAAAAAAACATAACCTCTATTAGCAGGTACGAATTATTACAAAAAAAAGTAGCCTGAAATATTCTGAGTTAGCTATAATGTACAAACACGTACCTTTGGTGGCTTACACGTTAGCCACTTTCTTGCTCCAAGTACACTCAGAGGTCACGTGGCTACCTTCCGTGGGGGAGGAGGTAGGCTTTCCCTGGTGACCCAGCTTGACTTCGGAAACAAAACAAGCGAGAAGGAGTGGTCACTGCATGCACTCGTTTTTACAGGCTGCCGGCACCTCGGGCGGAAAACGTATCGTTCAGCGGTATATACCAAGTGCTACCAGTATCAAAAATTTTACCCTACTCACTAACACACATCCCTATCTACAACACATCATAAATCAAAGAAATACACCCCTATCAAATAATAACGTACATAAAGGAACTTACACGCTAATGTGCGATATGGTAAAATTAATAGTAATAGTAAACTTATAATAGTATTTGACCTCCCCACCACTGGGCAAAGAAAACGGAACTGTGTAAAATGAAATGTGTGGGGTAACTTAACCTAGGTCACATCGTGACACAAGACAAATGCAGCAGCTATATGTGCTGCGCAGATA
>NC_059293.1:3665948-3680948 GCF_017591435.1 Portunus trituberculatus
TATTACGAATTACTTTCGGTAAATTATATAAATGATATCATGGCTATGCTTGATAACAAATTATTTGATATGTGCTCCACACCAGTTAGTGACTGCCTTTTGTTGGGATGCATGGAAAAGAACCACTTGAAAATGATTGATGACCTGTATAATAGTATAACCTCAAGTGTTCGAGTCTACCCAGAAATATGTGCAGCGTTCCATTAGAAAAGATAAGTTTAAAGTAAATCCTGGATGGAGCAGGAGGGTAAAGGAGAAGCACAGTGTGGCAAGGAAGAAATTCTTTGTGTGGCTTCGTCTTGGTAAAGTCAGAGGAACAGTGTTTCACGAGGAAATTGTGAAGAGCAGGAGTGAATTTAAGAAAAGAATTTTAAAGACTGTAAAGCAAATAGGAATGAGGAAATTAATCAAAATATTCTTGAAATACTTTCACAACAAAATAAGGTGAAATTTTGGAAGGAAGTAAACAAAGGACAGGTATGTAAAAAAGTGACTGTGGATGGAAAGAATATTGACTGTGAGATTGCTGATGTCTGCTGTGATGAATTTTTATCAAGTCACTTACATTCAACAAAGTTGCTGACAGAGACTTGTTTAAGAAACTTATGAATAATTGCTCTTTGGAAAAAGAAATGCATATGAGAGTGTCAAGTGTCACTTTGAAGAATTTGTTTCTTGGCTAAATCCTGGACAAGGTCATGACAATATCCAGTCATATCAAAAAATGCTTCCGAGATATTTTTTTATTTAGAAAATTTGACTTACTTTTTTACTGCCTGTTATGCATTGCTACCTTCCAAAGGATTTGCTGAAAGGAACTGTTTCACTTATTCTGAAAGACTATCAGAAGAGCAACGCAGATTCATGTAATTAGAGGCCAATTATGCAATCATCATGTCTTAAAAATATTTGAATTATTTATTTTATGTAGTTTACAAGAAAAATGTTCTTGAATTCTAGATAGTTTAGTTTTAGGTCTGACTCTTCCACCACTGATGCATATTTCTTACCAAATGAAATAATGAAAAAAATACTCCAACTGTAAAGTGTTCACTGTAGCCACTTTTATTGACGTAAGTAAAGCTGTCGATGAGGTTGGTCACTGCATCCTAACTGTTAAATTCTTAAGTTCCAATGTTCCAGTTGACATAACATTAGTGATTTTACATTATTTCAGAAATTATTATTTAAGAAATCAATAAGCCAGTATAAAATGGAACAATACATGAAGCAGCTACAAGTATATTGAAAAGGAGTAAAGGCAGGTTCACACGTGCCAATATGCGACTGAAATTGCTAGTCACTAGAAGTATCGACTGAGCCCTTCTAATCGGAAAACGTCTAGTTGATGCCTTGGCGGAAAGTGAATGTAAACAAACAGCTACCCGCCAAGATGTCTTCCTCCAGTGACGATGCTGAACCTGTGATTGCTCTTCTTTTGGCATACCGGAAAGGTCAACAGAAAAGAAAATGCCCGTGGACTCGTCCCTGGCTAAGTAGAAGGAAAGAAAGGAATGTCTGCCACACACAACTGCGATCAAATTAAGTTCTGACAAGTCTTCAGTCCTCAGCTCCAACAACACTGCATTGAGGGAAGCAGTTCTTGGAGAATGGCAGTTATTTCGTCGAACGACGATTTGTGCAAACTTTTTTTTACTGTATAATTCATTTCTAGGGTCACAGATGTGTTCTTTTCCTTCACTAACTCTAACATCTTCTCTACATCGACACCCACATTTTCAAAGTTTGCTCCGTGACGTCACAACGTAAATAAAGTGGCAAATCGACTGAACAAGACCAACATGCTGGTCTTGTTTTGCTACTGGTTTCTCCAGTCGCTAGGCACCGATATTCAGTCGGAAATTCTACCAACTTGCAATTCTAATCGCAAGTTGGCACATGTGAACCCACCTTAAGGCAAGGAGGGATTCTTTCACCATTCTTGTTTAACTTTTGTAACAATTATGTAATTAAAGATGTTTTATCAACAGAGCTTGGTTGTATGTTCGGCCTAATTCGTTGTAATACGCTGGCCTATGCTGATGACGTGGTGCTGCTTGCTCCAAGTGTATCACACATGAAAACATTGTGAGTTAACTTTGAATGCAGACAAAACTAAAGACACAAGGAAAAAAAAAAAAAAAGCTAAGCGAAAATCTTGTACTTGATGGTGACTCAATAGAAGTTGTGAGCTCTTTTGAATGAAATACCTTGGTCACAATGTACAGTATCTTACGATTTTAAATCCAATTTATCATTGGACTAAAATAAATAGTTTGAGCAAACAAATTACATACTGTTCCAAAATCGCTCTGTACATCATGAGTTTCCCCCTGTTACTATTGCAGGAAACATATTGAACAGAGTAGAATTCACAAAATTTTTGGGTGTCTATATAGATGAAAATATTAATTGGAATAAACAGATTTCTTTTGTTACAAATAAATGATCAAGGATGTGTGGTATTTTGTTTAGAGTTCGTAATAGTCTCACAATTGAATCACTCACTAGTATTTATTACACCCTCTGTTATCCCCACCTCACCTATTGCGTAGCAATCTGGGCGTGTACTTGGCAGTCTTTCATTAAGAAAATAACTATTGCTCAAAATAAAATATTTAGATGTGTTTTTCATTTGAATAGGTTTGAATCAACACAATTTTCTTACTTTTTCAAATATTCATAAACATTTCCTATTGTTAAGTATTTATAAGTACTTTACACAATATTCCGGAGCTCAACCTTTCAAATTGGTACAGACATCATACAATATTCGGGGTAATAATGTCAATCTCATGTTCCCGCAATTCAGAACGACTCTTTTTAAACATAGTGTATTATGCTCCGGTCCACAAATATGGAATTCATTACCTTCTCAAATAAAAACACTTCTTTATAATGATAACTTGTCCACTTTTAAAAAATCTTTGAAGACATACTTGTATAACTGCCAAAATACATGATATTCTAAATTTAACATTTAAATGCAAAACAAACATTTCTATCTAAGATTTTCCCTTCCTCTTTGCCTTTACCATGTATAACAAACAGATTTTTATAGATGTATCTTCTAATGTGATATTGTAGTATGCGGTGTTAATTTCCTTTCGTGATCGTTTTTGAATTTGCAGTATGTTTATTGTGATTTGCTTAGCTTTGTTCTTGTCATTATTAGATATGGTTGTTATTATTACTATTCTAGTTACCTAAATGATTCTTTAGGCAATTTACCTAAAATATTGCCAATTGGTGTTGGTGTAAACAATAATCATAGTTATGTACATAAATGTGACTGTCGGGAAGCTTCGGCTTGACAGTCTCTGCCATTTTTCTTTTCATTTGTAAACATGTCTTTCTCAAATGTATTTATGCTAATGGGCAATAAACCTTTACTTACTTACTTACTAAAAAAAAAAAAAGACGATGGTGATATTTCTTTCAGACCAAAAAACACGTTTAGTTCTTGTTTAATAGTATTTTAAGAAATTTTAACATTGTAAGAAAAAAAAAATTACTGTTTCTATTTAACGCTTTGCAAGCCTGGCTATGGATTACCTCTATGATGCCATGAATTGACTTTTTTTAAATATCATGTGCTTAATACTTTTAAAACAGCTTTTAGCAAATCCTTGAAGGGCAATTTTGAAGCTCCATCCTTCGCCAGCATTAACATAAAAGCTGCACGATGCAATACATTATTACTGCATCATCACGGAACATTTATTCAGGCTAGGTAATGTAGAAGACTTGAATTGTCACCATCCACTTGTTAAGTTGAATATGCCATGCATAAAACAAAGATCTTTAATGCGGCATGTCTTCGAATAGTTTAGGCCTGTCTACAGTTTGCATGTATTCAGTGAGACAACCGACGTACTAATATTTTTTTTTTTTTTTTTTTTTTATGTAAGAGGGAAGATCGGCCAAGAGCATCAGAAAAGTATGAAAAAAAGTCCCCTGGGATGCCGGTTAAATAGATAATGATTAGAAGGGGATTCCAGGGATGATAGAAAAGCCATCTTTTTTATTGTTTTATTTTTTCGATTTTAAATTTTTCGTGAAGAATGTGCGTAAAGTAGTTAGATGCATGTAGTGTTGTGTGAAATAAGAGAGTTGTCTTTTGAGGGCAGTCTATGACTGTCCCCTTGTGTTGTGAGACACATAGGGAAACGTTCAGTGAGGTTACAGCTGGCCTTAATGGCAAGTTCCTGAACCAGTGCTATTCGACCTCACCGCAATGGATACAGCGGCATGACGAAAGGCAGGGCCACTGTTTGTACTTTGGCTACTAAAGCGTTAATTTAAACGGGAAATTTTAGAAAAAATGTTTTGTCCCTCGTTTATTTTCCAATAAAATATTTGTTTTTTATCTTTAATGTGCGTGTATATCGTTGTGTATTTTAGATTTACAACTTTAGGTAGTAGCATCACATGAAGGTTTCCATCACCGTAACTGAATCATTAAATGTGTCTGGTATTATCAACCAAACATGTGTTATGTACTACATGTTTATTCTGATACTTGTATTACGAAATAAAGCATGATGATGATGAAGATGATGATGATGATGATGATGATGATGATGATAATGATGACTACTATTACTACTACTACTACTACTACTACTACTTGTATTAAATGCTACCATTACTGCTACTACTACTGCTATTACTATTACTACTACTACTACTACTACTACTACTACTACTACAACAACAACTACTTCTACAACTATACTACTACTATTACACTACTACTACTACTACTACTACTACTACTACTACTACTACTACTACTACTACTACAACTATATTAAGTACTACTACTACTACTACTGCTACTACTACTACTACTACTACTACTACTACAACTGTATTAAGTACTACTACTACTACTACTACTATTGTTACTACTTCTATTACTATTACTACTACTATAGCTAGAAAAGTTACTATCACATCACGCACACAAACAGAGAGAGAGAGAGAGAGAGAGAGAGAGAGAGAGAGAGTCTCACCTTCTGTTGCTGCTTTACTCTGCCGCTTCACCATCCCCTATCCCCGCATAGATTTGCTCTTAGAACAAAACAAAGAGACAAGAGGAAGGTGGGCGGAGTGGGTGGAGTTCACTCCGACAAGCCAATCGCTAGCGTCGTTTCATAAATACTACAGAACATGTGACCCCAATGTGTAATGTGATACCTTTAAAGAACATTTATAGGAAACGTTTTTGCTATGAAAAGTATGCTCTCTCTCTCTCTCTCTCTCTCTCTCTCTCTCTCTCTCTCTCTCTCTCTCTCTCTCTCTTACTTTATTGTTTTTCCTTTTCTCTTTTCATAATCTAAATTCCATGAGAGAGGTTGCCCACATTATTTAATTTATAGTTGAGTATAGCACAGTATAGCAACAGTGTATGTATATAAGGCACTGTGTTTTACTTGTTCTTTAATTTGCAATGAGCACTGTACCTCGAAAATGAATGGTTGGCTGTAGAGAGAGAGAGAGAGAGAGAGAGAGAGAGAGAGAGAGAGAGAGAGAGAGAGAGAGAGAGAGAGAGAGAGAGAGAGAGAGAGAGAGAGAGAGAGAGAGAGAGAGAGAGAGAGAGAGAGAGAGAGAGAGAGAGAGAGAGAGAGAGAGAGAGAGAGAGAGAGAGAGAGAGAGAGAGAGAGAGAGAGAGAGAGAGAGACAGAGAATGTCTTAATTTGATAAGAAAGAAAATCAAATATTAGATGTGAGCAACGAATCATCCAGTTTGGTAATTACCCATTGTGTCCTGACGGCGACTAACTAATAGAGAAACCCTAAAGTACGTAATATCAAGTTATATGTAGAGATGTACCGATGCGGTATCGGTATCGGAATCGGCGGTATCGGCCCATTTTTGGGTATCGGTATCGGTATCGGCTTATTTTATGCCGATACTTCCGATACCTAAAAGGAATTTACTACTTAGTGATATATTCGATATAAGATATTGATGATACCAAATTAATATAATACGGCGTATTAAGTTTCCGTGGTGATTACCGTATGTCATAGAATACTGTTTTCTGTGGTAATAAGCCACAACCTCTAAATTGGACGTGTATGAAACGCGTATAGGCTGAACTCCGGCATCCTGTCACACGGTCGGTCATGAGTCACCACGCATTCTCACTGTCTCTCAGTCAGACGCTGCTCCTCCACCCACACAAAGTTCACACAGGTGAAAAGCTTATGTTTTTGAACTATAATCTAAGAATGTCAAACTTCAGATATTGAGAATCCAACAAAATGATTTGGTATATATATATATATATATATATATATATATATATATATATATATATATATATATATATATATATATATATATATATATATATATTTAGGCATTTTGCATTATTGTAAATAACAGCATATTCTTATTTGATTTATAATTAACAGTGCTAGTGCTAGCCTTTTCCAAGATATCATACTGGAATAGGTGGAAGCTCGAATTATATATGTATATTAATTTTAATGCAAGTTTAATTTTTGAGTTACTTGTGTTAACCTAAGGATGTAAAAATTCCATAACTAAGAAAGTAACGATTCTGTTTTGTAATCATGTGCATTGTGTATAATTTGTTGCATATTAATTATTTAAGATCATAGCAATACACTAGAAATTTAGAATAAACTAAACTTTTTCTATTTAATTGAAAAGATTAGGTGAAAGCTCATTTTTCTGAATTGGTCTACTAATGTCTAATGAATTAATATCAAAGGATGTCAGATTTAATTAAAGAGAAACATACACAACAAAATGAGTTTCTTTTGCTAATATTTTGTGTCTGTTTTACAATTTTAATAATTTTAAAAATATTTTTGATCGCCAAAATATCGTCAATAAAATTAATAATGAAAATGCACAAGACGAAATGGTCGCTAAAGGAGTAAGAATTTCAAATAAGTGACAAGAATCAGAAGACTGAGAAGATATTCATTGCAATTACTGATTAATTTACTTTCGCAAATGGCTTCAAAAAGCTTCTAGAATTGCTCCTATTTCACAAACGTTCTCAGAAGGATTTACAGCATCCCCCAAAACAAAGCCTTCCATCTGATAACGCTCGCCGTCCACCAACTCATCCTGGTGTCCAGTGCAGTAATCACTCACTATAAGTAGTAGTATCGGTATCGGTATCGGTAGTGGTATCGGTATCGGCCCAATTAGGTGGTATCGGTATCGGTATCGGAATCGGCCAAAATTTTGGTATCGGTACATCTCTAGTTTTGGGTATACTTAGATGATTTAATCTATATTAGAGAGAGTCTATGGAGGTCAAAAAGATTAATGACCAGAGTCTTCACTATTTTGATCGCAACACAAGTTTCAAGAAGCTATATGATCAGATCACTAAATAGTAACTAAAATAAATATGAAAACACGTCCTGCTACTGAAGAGGTTAAGAGAGAAACAGCCATGTGTAGACGTGATGGTGTATTGTAACATCCATTATTTTCTCAAATTCTTATTTTCCTCTGCTCTAAAAAGAAACGCAGAAAATAATTAGTGACGTGACTTCTTTTTTGCAGAAAGTCAAGATCGTGAACAGCCAACCAATCACGTGCAAGTCCTTTGCCAACAGCTGTGATAGTAAGAGTCCAGAAGACGATCCTGTGCCTCGTAAACGTTCCCCCTTTCTAATGTCACTTCTCCCTTCCTTGCAGGCAACCTCGTGGTGCTGCTGGTGATGTGGGTGCACCCCCGCATGCGATCCACCACCAACTTCTTCCTCACCAACCTGGCTATCGCGGACTTCTGCGTCACTGTGTTCTGCGTCTACCAGAACCTCTCGCTCTACCTCGCCCAAACGTGAGTGTTGCCAACTTGTCACCGATGCAGGTCACTATCAATGACACACACACGCACGTACTAATTTACTGACTCCCTCCACGATGCTACAACTCTCTCACTTACCTGTGAATAAAAAAAAATCGAAATTGGTGTTTAGTCAAGTTATTTCTACACTACATGACTCTGCTGTTCACACTGCAACAAACAAACATCGAGCAGCATTAGTATTTCTGCACGTTATTATATGTTATTATTTTTGTACTAGCACCCTGATCAAGACACACACACACACACACACACACACACACACACACACACACACACACACACCGCGTAGTGTAGTGGTTAGCACGCTCGACTCACAATCGAGAGGGCCGGGTTCGAGTCCCGGTAAGCGGCGGGGCAAATGGGCAAGCCTCTTAATGTGTGGCCCCTGTTCACCTAGCAGTAAATAGGTACGGGATGTAACTCGAGGGGTTGTGGCCTCGCTTTCCCGGTGTGTGGAGTGTGTTGTGGTCTCAGTCCTACCCGAAGATCGGTCTATGAGCTCTGAGCTCGCTCTGTAATGGGGATGACTGGCTGGGTGACCAGCAGACGATCGAGGTGAATTACTGCGTAGTATAGTGGTTAGCACGCTCGGCTCACAACCGAGAGAGTCCGGGTTCCAGTCCCGGGAAGCGACGAGGCAAATGGGCAAGCCTCTTAATGTGTGGCCCCTGTTCACCTAGCAGTAAATAGGTACGGGATGTAACTCGAGGGGTTGTGGCCTCGCTTTCCCGGTGTGCGGAGTGTGTTGTGGTCTCAGTCCTACCCGAAGATCGGTCTATGAGAACCAATCGGCCTCTTCCAAAAAATTTTCTATAAGATTTTACGAACTCTATGATTACTGTCCTAAGACCTCACTCTTCGAAGCGTTCAGGTCAAAGGAAGGAGAAAATACAGAAGCAGGCAAGAAGTTCCAGAGTTTACCTGAAGAAAAAGATGCCTGAGAATACCAGTTCCCTCTTGCATGATACGATAATCTCTATATGGATTTTACGGCCTCTATTTATCTTTTTCTTTTATTTATACCATGTGGGCTTTTCACGGGAATTTATGGGCTAAAGGGGATACTTTTTTGGGTACCTCCTATCTGAAAACCCACCGGCTAGGAAACCGTTGCCTCGAGTGAGGAAGCCCAACCTACACTTGGACCGTGGACAGGGTTCGAACCCGTGCGCTTGGAGACCCCTCGGATCCCATATCACGCATGGTTCCACTGTACCTCGTGACAGAAATGACGCCTGCACACAATAAAACATCTGCTGCGCCTTACTAAAACAAAAACAAAAGCTTCCTTCGCCAGAGTGAGAAGGACGTAAGAAGCATATTCACCAGCACCTGTACCGAACCTCCACTGAAGTTACTCTGGTTTTTCAAGCTGTTTTTATGGCTCCAGGGACAGATTAACACGATTTATGGCTCCAGGGACAGATTAACACGATTTCATCATTAGCAGGAGAAAAAGTCTTGGGAACCTGGCTAATCATCATTCGTCTCTGAAAACAGTCGTGGGGAGACAGAAAAGTGTTTCAGAAAACTGGCCTAAGTCTGAACTAACGTCCTGATTGTATTCCTAAAAGAAGACAAATTCTAACTTGTTCTTAGACACTGGATAACGTATACTTGTTTGTTAATCTACGTTACGAATAAATAAAGGCTTGAGAAGAATTACAGCATGAGTTTGTCGCACGTATTGAAACCCCAGCAAGCAAGAGCATCAAAACAGCGCTACCGTGCTCACGTGTTCTTCAATGGCAAATTTCCTGCGCCACAGTCCGTGATATGGAAGCCCATTGGTTGAAACACTTTGACCTCTCAGTACCACAATATTCAAAACCTAAAGAGCGAAATTTCAGGTTCTCTTGGGTGTTAGGTTTTCTATAGTGTCTTTTTTTAATTTTTAATCGTTTCTGCAAAATGTTTGGTATGCCATAACTAGAATCTAGGAAACACCCTTGAGCCTCATCAATGGGCGTCAGTTGTAAGGATCTTATCAAAATATGAATGAAATCATAAAAGTCTTAATTGAAAACCCCAGTAACTTTTTTATAACATGTTAAAAGTAGAGAATATTTTTAAACTACCTCTAACATTTGAAAGCGCTCTTGAAAATACCATTATACTCCATCATGAGCTATACAAATTGTCGCTGGAATTATGAAAACACTCCTGAAACTTTCAATAACTTCTAGAACCTATCAAAAGTACAGAATAGTTGTTAAATTATCGCTAACATTTTGAAAACTCCATTGAAAACTCCCAGTACTTCCCAGTACAACGTATTCGTATTAAAAGCACAGGAGACTCGTTAATTAAGCAATCACTGGAATCACAACAACGCCCTTCAAAGCTCCACATGACTCCCACTAGAGCCTACCAAAACTTTAAAAAAAACTCTTTTAACATATTTCTATACTCACGAGGGATCCCGTTGAAAGTGCAGATCCTTTTTCAAACTATTTTCAAAACCATGAAAACATCCTTTAACAACCAACGTAACACTGATATACCTACCAAAACTACAAAAATCTCTCATAGATTCATGAGGGCACATGTTAGAAGTACAGATTCTTTATTAGAAGCATGAATATGCCCTTTGAAAATCTAGGTAACCTTCATATGCTTACCAAAACTGCAAAAAAAATTCTCTTAACCTACCACTAAAATCATAAGTCCTGTAAAAATACAGATCCTTCATCAACCTATTTCTAGAACCACGAAAACACCCTTTGAAAGGCGCCGTAACCTTCATTATAGAGCTTGTTAAACATGGTCGAGGAGAGACAACGAAGCGCTGGAGAACTTGGTGTTGTAGTGAAGGAGTGGGAATGATGAAGCTGATTATGTTTGCACGGAGGGAAGAAACTGGGGAATGGAGAGGATGAATGACGAAGGGTGAGGCTTTGAGAAGGGAGAATGAAAGTAACTGGTTAAGACTATAAAGAGAACAAGGAAGGGATAAAGGGAACGAGGGGAGGAGTGTGTGTGTGTGTGTGAGAGAGAGAGAGAGAGAGAGAGAGAGAGAGAGAGAGTAGTTTGGATGAGAAACTATACACCTGCTCTCTCTCTCTCTCTCTCTCTCTCTCTCTCTCTCTCTCTCAATAGATTAAAATGTGCATGCAAGGTTACATAATATCATCTTTTCATTTCTTATTTTTTTTTTTTTTTTTACTCGAAAGGGGACACGAGAGCCTGTCTAGTCCTGTGTGCAGGTAATTCCTTCTGAACATAGTGAACATTAGCAAAAAACACACTTCACATGAGTCGTATGGGCGTATTTTGATGTCTCTACTTGTGTTTTAGCAAGGAAACTTCATCATCGTTGGAAAAGGAAGAAAAGAATACTCGTGAAATCCTAAAGAATCTGTGTAGCTTTGAAAATGGTAAGAATAAATCAGATCCACATCCATTAGCCGCACATACCAGTGGATTAATTCATATCCTTTCTTTTCTTCTTCCTGAAATTGTTGTGTGTGTAACTAATGTTCGTATTACTTGTGTCTTCAGATTCACCTTCAGCCACAATCCTCTTTTTTTTTTTTTTTTTTTCATTTCATGTCTTCTAAACATACAAGACCACGAAACCAGGTGACACACAAGAGGCATCTTTCGAGGATTTAAAACACCTAAAAACTAAAACATCTGTCACTACCATGTTTAAAGATAACGAGTGTCAGGACAGCAAGGATTTCTGACGTAGTGATGTCGATCGAGGCAGCAGACGGGAGTAATGACGAGGAAGCTTGTCAATTCCCGTGGCTCAGTGCACAGTGAGGCGCTGGTGGTGTTCATGTGACGCCTCTCTCCCTCATTAGTCCACCTTGCCTTATGCACTGCTGCCTTCACTCATTTCTGGTTCATTGCTTCACGTTGTCTCCTCCCTCACTCAATCACTCACTTGTATTCCCACACAATTGTATTCCCATATCCTTGTAACAATACGCACTCCTCTCCTCACACACTTCATCACTTTCCACATACTTCTCACTCGGTTGTCCCACACTTCTCTCATCACACACCTCATCAAGGTTTTCTTCTATCTTTCACCCTTATTCTATCCTACCCTATAATGCAAGAATTAATCACTACTATCAATCATTCATACCTTTCTCTGGTAAACTCTGGAACTACCTACCTGCTTCGGTATTTCCAACTTCCAATGATTTGACTTCATTTAAGAGGGAGGTTTTAAGACATTTATTTCTTGACATCGGCTAATTCTTTCGGGACTGCTAAAGGTTTGGCAACTAAGTGGGCTTTTTTAATTTTATGTTGCCCCTGGCCAGTTTTCCCTTCGTACATAAAAAAAAAAATTCTCCTCACATTGTCTCTTCACACACTTGTCTAACGCGCTTCTCTTCTCACGCACACACTTCTCTCCTCACACACTTCATCTCTCCCCATGCAAGTCAAAGTGAACGCATCAACAATATTTAGAAACATCCTCAAGGAATGCAATAAGCAGATGCCGTTTACCCATATACTAGGTCTGAGTCTCTTTGATAGACTAATAGGGACTTTTTCGAAATATAGATACACTTCACTCCTCTGTAATGTTTGGAATATCATGTAGAGGCTTTTACTACATGTCTTTGTCTGACGGTCACTGAAACATTGAAGAAAGATTCATTACCAGTCACAAAGTTAGAATTAGAACTATAAGAGAGAGAGAGAGAGAGAGAGAGAGAGAGAGAGAGAGAGAGAGAGAGAGAGAGAGAGAGAGAGAGAGAGAGAGAGAGAGAGAGAGAGAGAGAGAGAGATGCTGTCACCAAAACAATAATTGAATAAAGAACAAACTTTATACACACATCTGACCAATATTTCAGCGTTACAACGAGACACACCCATGAAAAATAAATGAATGCAGGAATATAAAAAAAATAAAATAAAATAAACACACAAGGGAAAAGCAAGAGAAAAATGCAGCACACACAGCAATGCCATTACAAGATTGCTTACCACTCACTTCATGACCAGCGCTCCTCCATCTATGGCTCTCACGCTGGGAAAAACTTGTGAAAAACGTTACATTTCTCTACTATTTGCCGCGTCACTCCTCACTGCCCCTCACTGCCCAGACCACTAAGAATAGAATACAGTGGTAGTTTAGGGTAGTTTGGAGTTAGTTTAGGTAAATTTCAGTTAGGTTAGGTTGGGTTACTTTATATTAGGTTAGATTATTTCGAGTTATCTTAGCTTGAGTTAGATTGACCTCTACAATACCATGACGTGTATGCGTATTCATTCTGCTTACTATTTAGTGATTCTATACAGCTTCAGAAACTAATGCGCTGATTAAAAATAGTGAAGACTGTGGCCATTAATCTTCTGACCTCCATAGACCCTTCCTAATGTAAATAAAAATCGTCTAATCATACCTAAAATTCATGATAAAAATGCGTCCCAGTACTGAAGAGGTTAACTAAATAGGTTACGCTAGGTTTGGGTTACGTTACGTTGGATTAAGTTAGGTTTGGTTGACTTAGCTTAGGGTGAGTTGGGCTCGTTTAAGTTGGGTTTAGATTACGGTTCTGCAGAAGGATGGCAGCAAAAAAAGATAAAAGGATGACGTTACAGATGAAACATTTTAGTATTTACAGTTACTCAATTCACCTAGTTAAAATTCACTACGGTCAGATGAAATGTTAACCTCTTAAAGAAAATATGGACAACAAAACCAGAGACGTAGTACACAGAAGAGAAATAAGATAATGACCTGCTATTTTACTTTCACATCTTTAGTATTCTATCAGTGACAGATGTAATCATTTCGCATTCTGAGACATCAAGGTGGTGTTCTTCAGCCACTTCTTGAATTTCTAGTGGGTAATAAGTGATAAATGAGCTCTTTTTATCGTACTGTCTTTAGTATGATTGCTCGTGAAGATTTCATATGGAATGCTATCCAGCGTTGCTATGTATTCTTTCAAACTTTAAGCTCCTTTTCTTAGTTTAACTGGAGTATCCATGAGTATAACTGGAGTATCCATGAGTAGATTTGAAGCGTTGTCATGGTGTTTGGAATGCTGTGCAGCGTTGATAGGTATTCTTTCAAATTTCTTGTTTCTCTTTCTAAATTGAAGTTTCCATGCGTAGGTTTGAGTGATTTAATTAAAGCGTTGCAATGCCGTCGTGGAAAGTTTGATACGACTGTGGTGAGAAGTTTGAGGTTTTCCACGTGATGTCTTTGTAAGTCATCAGCATTACTCTGTTACTCCGGCAGTGTTGCAGTGCTGTGCCTCAGGAAGGTTTTGTCAGTCAGACTGTTGTGTTCGATTGTTTTGTGTTGGCATGCATTCAGATTTGTGACAGAGAGAGAGAGAGAGAGAGAGAGAGAGAGAGAGAGAGAGAGAGAGAGAGAGAGAGAGAGAGAGAGAGAGAGAGAGAGAGAGAGAGAGAGAGAGAGAGAGAGAGAGAGAATATGATAGTCGGGAAAAATTTCCACTCCTTTTTCAACGTCGTGTACACATCCACCCCGATCCCTCCCACACACACACTATTAATTAATCAAACGAGAAAAAAAATAAAGAAATATACATTATTTCACGCGTTGTTTTTTCATTGTATATATACATCCATCACTGATCCCTCCCCACCCCTCCATCTTCTCCCCACAACACACATACACACACACACACACACACACACACACACACACACACACACACACACACACACACACACACACACACACACACACACACACACACACACACACACACACACACACAAGCGGCGAGGCAAATGGGCAAGCCTCTTAATGTGTGGCCCCTGTTTACCTAGCAGTAAATAGGTACGGGATGTAACTCGAGAGGTTGTGGCCTCGCTTTCCCGGTGTGTGTTGTGTATTGATGTGGTCTCAGTCCTACCCGAAGATCGGTCTATGAGCTCTGAGCTCTCTCCGCAATGGGGAAGACTAGCTGGGTGACCACCAGACGACCGAGGTGAATTACATACACACACACACACACACACACACACACACACACACACACACACACACACACACACACACAAAGAATGAGAGACAAAATGAAAGGAAAGCAAACAGAGGCTTGCCAATGTTTCAACGCTGTATATCGACTTCTACTTTTCTTTTATGCTGGAAATTTTCCTACATTCAGCCTGTTCCTAA
>NC_059293.1:3685948-3700948 GCF_017591435.1 Portunus trituberculatus
GAATATCTTGTTAGCAGGGTGATGAAGAGAGAGAGAGAGAGAGAGAGAGAGAGAGAGAGACATCCACAACATATCTTTATTGTTCTTCTTACTGTCACATTCACATTCTCTCTCTCTCTCTCTCTCTCTCTCTCTCTCTCTCTCTCTCTCTCTCTCTCTCTCTCTCTCTCTCTCTCTCTCTCTCTCTCTCTCTCTGTCTTTCTCTTTCTCTGTCGGTCTGTCTGTCTCTCTCTCTCTCTGTCTCTCTCTTCTCTCTCTGATCAGTAAGCAGCCGATCTGTCAGCCTGACTTTCTTCATGATCCTCGTCGTTATTCTTATCTTCTTCCTCCTCCTCCTCCTCCTCCTCCTCCTCCTCTTACTCTTCCCCCCTCTTCTTCCTTTTTCTCCTTCTCCTTCTTTTCATCCTTCTCACCCTCATCCTCTGAGATGTTAGTTTCCTTATACACCGTAATTACAACTGACTCTTACATTGCTTCCAATCAGTCAATCACTCAGTCAGTTAGTCTATCAGTCAGTCAGACATTCTCTCAGTTGCTCACTCACTCATTCACTCACTTGCTCATTCATTCTCTCACGAGTGCATAGAAATGTAAGACAAACACATGGCAATCCTTACATGAAACATTTTAACCCATTTTTACTTTTATCTTCATCCATGAATTTATCTAATCTTCTTTTTAAAACTTTTTCCTCTTGACTCGTTTCACAAACATCCTGGTGACCGTGTGTAGTTCATTCATTGGGTACTCTGTTTTGGGAAGTAATTTATTCCTGCCGCTCGTTTTATCTCTTTCTATATATTTTTTTCAAGACTGAGCCCGTTGTTTCTTGAAGATTTTGCAAATGTGACACTTTGTAACCTCAGTAACTGACACAAAGACAGAGAAAGCGACACACACACACACACACACACACACACACACACACACACACACACACAGAGAAGGGAGAGAGGGGATCTGACACAAGTTTATATATTGATTAACGGAATGGAGTGGATAATGAGAAACTGATCCTGAGAGAAGAATATGACATTAGAAGCACAAGATCGCATAGTAAAAAACTGAGGAAGGGAAGATGTCTGAGATATGTTATAAAATATAGTTTCTCGCAAAGATGTGTTGAGACTTGGAACAGTTTGAGTGAGGAAGTGGTGTCAACAAAGAGTGTGCATAGCTTTAAAGAAAAAATGGATAAGTGTAGATATGGAGACGGGGTAACACAAGCGTAAAGCCCAAGCCCTGTAAAACTACAACTAGATACAACTAGATAAACACACACACACACACACACACACACACACACACACACACACACCCTCCACTCACTCACTCACACGCACACGCACACGCGCAGACACACACACACACACACACACACACACACACACCAGCAGATCAAACAGTGAATTACACACACACACACACACACACACACACACACACACACACGCGTAGTGTAGTGGGTGGTTAGCACGCTCGACTCAAAATCGAGAGGGCCGGGTTCGAATCCCGATAAACGGCGAGGCAAATGGGCAAGTCTCTTGGCCCCTGTTCACCTAGCAGTAAATAGGTACGGGATGTAACTCGAGGGATTGTGGCCTCGCTTTCCCGGTGTGTGGAGTGTGTTATGTGATTTCAGTCCTACCCTAAGATCGGTCTATGAGCTCTGAGCTCGCTCCGTAATGGGGAAGACTCCGCCACACCGTATCAACAATAACTCACTCATTTACTCACCCAGGTTTCCCATCTCGCAGGTGGGTATTCGGTGACTTCCTGTGTAAGATGTACAATTTCGTCAACTACCTGAGCTACACCGCCTCCGTCATGATCCTGGTGGTGAACTGCGTGGAGCGATACGTGGCCATCATGTGTCCCTTCAGAGCCAAGACATTGCTCCGCCATCGCAACCTGGTGGTGGGTCTGAGTGTGTGTGTGTGTGTGTGTGTGTGCTCTCTCTCTCTCTCTCTCTCTCTCTCTCTCTCTCTCTCTCTCTACACACACATTTATCCACTACTTACTTACTGTAATCCCATTTGGTGTACAACATACACCACCTTTCTAACCCCTTTAAGATTATTACTTAAAAAATTTGTACGAATTATTCCTAACAGTGATTATTTAGCACATACTAATTCACTATTCAAAGAAACAAAAATCTTAAAACTGGATGGTATAACAAAAATGGAAATAGCTAAACTTATGTATAAGAATAAGAATGAAATGCGTGACCTCCTCCCATCTCATAATTATAGTAGCCGTCACCACAACAACCTTAGCTTTCCTATTCATCGTTTATCAAAATTTCAACATTCAACAACTTATTTGGGTCCTGTAACTTGGAATACTATTCCCAAAGAAATTCAAGACGCTCCTTCCCTCAACACATTCAAAAGCCGATTGAAACACAATATCATAATGACATATTAACTAACTTACTTTTCTTGTCTTGCCTCATTAAGCCAGCATATAAGTAAAACTCAATTCACTCCCGAATACTAGCTGAGATCCAACATGTTTGTAAAGCTAAACTATCCTACAAATGAATTATGTATATGAAATTATTAAATTAGTATATCTTAGCATGTGTATGTCTGCTCATATATTGTATTTATATGTAAAATTGGAATGTATGTATGTCTGTATACATGAACAAATTGTACACCTATGAATAGCCATCCATTCTTTTTATTGTCTTATGTAATATACGAATCTTAATTATCTTTTGTGTAATATATGAATCTAATACTAGGATGTTATATATAGTTATAATAATGTCATTATTACAGCAATAGATATTGTTGCCCCAGCCAGATTGTTTAATATTTTTAAGGATATTTTGTTCATGCCTAAAAAGCTATGCTTTATATAGGCTAGCTTTAGCTATATATTTATTTACCTACAGTATATAATTCTACATGAAAGCAAATACATATTTGTATGTTTATATAGCTAATTGCTATAAATAAATGTTTCAAATGTTTCTCTCTCTCTCTCTCTCTCTCTCTCTCTCTCTCTCTCTCTCTCTCTCTCTCTCTCTCTCTCTCTCTCTCTCTCTCTCTCTCTCTCTCTCTCTCAACTTTCTCTCTCTCTCTCTCTCTCTCAACTTGCCAACAACAATAACAAAAAACAAAGCAGTAAAAGTGAATAGCCCTCCATTTATATACTTACCATTTAGCCTTAATGTATCATGTAAGGTAAATTAAGCAATTATATAAATTTAGCACACTAAGTTTAACTTAAGAGATATTGTATATTGTTCATCTTGAGAGTATTGTATATGCTGTACCCAAATAGACAGGTAGTAGTACCCTTAGAATAGGTAACTCACGACAGTGTGCCTTTGGGTGCATGGAAGTCTACGGAACGTGTTTAACTGCTTTTCATTTTGGTGCAAGTTTTCATTTCTTCCTTCCAGTTGTCTTCCTTTCTCATTTCACTATGTATCTTTACTCCTTCCCTTCTTTAACTCTCTTCCTTCCCCTTCACTCGCTTTCTTCCTTCCTTCCTCAACTCCTTTCTTCTCTAGTCTTTTTTTTCAGTTTTCTTCCCTTCTACTCCCGTTATTTACATGTTATGTTGTGAATTGTAAACGCGGCGTGTCTCACCCCGGTCTGTGTTGCAGATGCTGTTGGTGGTGGTGTGGGCTGGCAGTGGCGTGTACTGCTGCCCTCGCCTCCTGTACTTCCGGGCAGGTTCCCACGAGCTGCCTGGCTCGCAGTACACGGAAGTGATCTGCTTGCCTGACCGTGAACTGTACGACTCCCGCACCTTCGATACCATCAACTTTGTGTTACTGTACGTGATGCCGCTGTCCGTCATGTCGCTGCTGTACTGGCGCATCGGTCGCTATCTGTGGGTGAACGGCCGCCAGATCGAGGAGGCGAGGCGCTCCACCCAGGCCCCGATGGCGCGCCCTAGCACGCTGGGTCCCCAGGCGCCGTGCTGCCTGTCCGCTATCAAGGAGAACGCCATTAAGAACCAAACCTCGCGGTCGCGGTCGCGGGAGGACGGGCAGGTGCCGCACAGCGCTGCGGGCTCCAGCAGCTCCATTGGCTGTTACTCTACAGCGGCGTGGCGACGGCGATGGCGTCACCCTGGGGAGAGCATCTCTATGGGGCCCTACCACTCTGAACGCCTCATCAGGACGTGGCGCAAGGTGGTAAAGCTGCTGGTGGCGGTAGTGTTGTGCTTTGCCCTCTGTAACCTACCCTTCCACCTGCGCAAGATGCTCACCTACTACCATCCCGCCTACAAGCCCACCACGGACGCCGCCCTCATGTTCACGCCGCTTTCCAACCTCCTCATGTACCTCAACTCCGCCCTCAACCCCATCGTGTACTCCTTCATGTCGCACAACTTCCGCGCCTGTGTGCGTGACGTGCTGACCCGCTACACGCGGCGCGGCATGCGGCGCCACCTGTCAGGCCCACAGCGACCAGCAGCCCATCCCCAGCGACATGACCCACCACTGCACATCCTTGCCGCCGCCCCACATCCGCATCCGCACCCGCACCCGCACACACACACGCTCACACGCCCACACCCATGCTCCATGTCACACCCACGCCTCGATGACCACCACCCGTAAATTGACACACGAGTTTCTCTCTCTGTCTCTGTCTCTCTCTCTCTCTCTCTCCAAAGGGAAAAATATTCGGGTAAAAGCAATATGAGGCCATTCTCAAAAGTTTACAACTATCCACTCTCGTCACAAGTCGATCTTGATAGCTACTCTCATTAAATCGCTTATGCCGTAAAAAAGAGAAAAAAGGGAATAGGTAAAGTGTCCCAAAGATTACAAATAGAAATAAATCGAGAGTGAAGATACTGATTAACTCGTGCATCAGTAAGGAGGACAAGCAGGGATGCGTGAATAGAAAGCATTGTCACTATCCTTTGACTTTTTTTTATCTCTTGGATTTTGAAAAGTACATCACAGCCACGACGCTTGTACGTATGTGGGTTCAGGATGGAGCTAGAGAGGCGAGGCGTGTGTGGGAAGGAGGGTGGTGTGGATGGATCCACTCGCCAGGAGATAGAGAGAAGGTTTGTGGTTGCGGTGGGAGATGTGCTTGTATGGGTGTGGGTGAGGAAGGTGCGGAGCATCAAGCACATTGGAGAAGGTAAGGTTGATTCGATGTGGCAACGCCTTACTGGAGCAGCAAAAGGACGACTACGTAAAATATGATGCCTAAATTTGTAAAATTTCATAGTGTTATCAAAAATAAAATGAGCAAAATGATGGTGTCTCCATGAAGGGTTTAGCTGGTCTGGTGAGGCAATCACCATCCCAACTATCACTGGTGTGGGTACACTGTTGGTATGTAGGGCATGGTACACGACAACCTTTCTGAAGGAGGCTGATTTCTAGGCAACGGTAATGAATTAAGAATACTTGCAGAATAAAGAAAATTTCATAAATTATATAAAGAAAAATCAAACAACACTTGCCACATTAATGAATAAAAAGCAAGATTATATAAAGTACAAAATACAAAACTGGAGGAAGAGATTGTGCCGGCAGATGGAAAGACCTCTGAGGCAGGTGGAAAGACACTGAGAGCCCCGGTGAACCAAGAGTCACCCACTGAGCTACCGTCATTTTGTCGCTTCGGGTCACAAGAACACGGCAACGCTGCAACATGCCCTCTACTGCTGCCATCACTCGCTGACACGTCTGCACCAAGGACTCTCCACCATATGGAAAAACACTACTGGCCGAGGACGTCACACACCATGAGTGCAGGATTGATGAGGTCGTGGGCATATTTATGGATCATATATATATATATATATATATATATATATATATATATATATATATATATATATATATATATATATATATATATATATATATATATATATATATATATATATATATATATATATATATATATATATATATATATATATATATATATATATATATATATATATATATATATATATATATATATATATATATATATATACAACAACAAAACTGATAAAATAGTAATACCAGTAGTGATGGTGATGAAAATAATATGAATAATGAATATAATAATAGTAGTAATAATGATGATAAAAATAATAATAGTAATAAAAATAATAACGGTAATATATTTCTATTATTATTATTATTATTATTATTATTATTATTATTACCAATATCATAACCATTATCATCATCACTACCATCGTCGTTGTGACTATCACAAAACACACACAAACACACACACACACACACACCCAAAACACACACACATACACACCCACACCCACACACACACACAAACATACACACGTATATAGTGTAGTAGTTAGCACGTTCGACTCACAATCGAAAGGTCCGGGTTTAAGTCCCGGAAAGCAGCGAGGCAAATAGGCAAGCCTCATGTGTGGCCAGCAGGCGACCGAGGTGAACACACACACACACACACACACACACACACACACACACACACACACACACACACACGGCTTCAATACCGTCATCACTAACGAGCACCACACCACCACCACCACCAGTGTCTTGTCTCCAGGCACGGCACGGTCGGTCTTCTCACGGTAATGGTGCTCACTATAACAGCCAGCGAGAGAGCGTCCAGAAGCGCCGGCAGCGACACGGCGCGCTGTTGGTCGGGACGTGTGTTGGGCACGGATGGATGGATGGATGGATTTTAATTTCATGGCGCCGCAATAACAAAGGTCATATGGCGTCGTTACTATAAATTGACTGCCACTAACGTGTTTCTAAAAAAACTAAGTAAAGGTAATTAAAAAGAACACAAGTAAAAAGGTAAGAACTAAAAATACTATAAAACTATATAAAACATTAAAATACAGAGAATAAAATAAAATAAAATTCACAGCTTTGGGAGAAGGCGTGCTTCTTCCAAAAACCTAAAAACGTCATGGCTCTGGGCCAGGCACTCTGGTCCAAAGACCTTTGAGATATAATAGACACCGCTATCTCTACCGCGACAGCAGTCGAGGTAGCGGTGTCGTAACTCGATCAAACTAGGGCACTCTACCAACAGGTGCCGCACGGTGAGCGGCACCAAGCAGTCATCACAGTAAGGTTGAGGGTCCCTGGTCAGGAGGTACCTTTGTGTAAGGTACGTATGACCTATACGAAGTCGAGCCAAAAAAGTCTGTGCACGGCGATCCCGGACATGGGTGTATGTCCACTGAGGGAGTGTGGAAGTAATGATCTCTCCCATTTTCGAGGTTGCGACCCCTGTTCGTCATCTCCTCTGCCAAATTGCTGCAACCGCCACACGAATTAGATGAAATACATCTCGAAACGGAACAGGGGCAGGAGATAGAGCGCGACTTGCTGCCTCTTTAGCGCGGCGGTCAGTGTGTTCATTCCCTGGAACACCAACGTGACCAGGGACCCAACAGAACCCAACACGATATCCTCTTCTGGTAAGTAGATATAGCCACTCTAGGGCTGATAAAACCAATGGGTTAAGGGAGATAGTGCAAGAGAGAGCAGTACGAGCACTGCGACAATCACAAAAAATTGTAAAAAACGAAACCGGAAGAGTAAAAATGGTCTGTAAAGCTAGGACTATGGCAGACATCTCCTCAGTAAAGACGGATGCCACTGAAGGAAGACTGCCACACCGATAAAAAGAGGGGAAAACCACACTAAACCCAACGCCTGCGTCGGATTTGGAACCATCAGTAAAAACAGGGATATCATCAGAATGGATAAAAGGAGTGTTCTTAAAAACAGTGTGTGGGACAGCTGGCAGAAAATCCTTCTTGTCATCCATGGCAGGAGGGCATAATGAGATAACAAGAAGCTGCCAATAACCAACTCGTGGGAGCCGGAAAGAGCACACAGGAGTGGGGTCGATAGACAAATCCGCCATGAGATTTGCGACTCGATGGCCAAAAGGTTTAGGGAGACTAGGTCGAACGACATACCTGCAAGCACGAGTCCCGCAATATTGACAGACAAGGGACAGAATCAGGAAGACGGTGGGTGCGAAACCAACACCGGAGCATTAAAGACTGGCGCCGGAGGTCGAGCGGCCAGAAGCTAGCATCCACTCATAAGCTAGGAATTGGAGATATCCGAAATGCACCCGTAGCTAAGCGGACCCCAGCATGATGCACGGAGTCAAGCGTGCGTAGCCGTGCATCCGTTGCAGAAAAGTAGATCTCACAACCGTATTCCAGCTTAGGAAGGATTAGTGTACGGTGAAGCAGCAGCAAAGTGTCCCTGTCCGCACCCCAAGAGGTGTGACTTAAAACCTGAAGAAGGGAGAATGCCTGCCGACAAGACGCCTTAAGAGAACGGAAATGGGGAACCCAGGTGAGACGGTTGTCAAATAAAAGGCCAAGATATCGAGTCGCCTCCACGCATGAGAGGCGTCTATTGGCGAGGTATAAATCAGGGTCTGGATGGACACCACGGTTGCGACAAAAATGCATGACTACGGTCTTCGAGGTGGAGAATCGAAAACCGTTCATGTTGGCCCAACTGGACACCCTATTGATCGCCAGTTGGAGCTTGCGCTCAATCAGTGACATCCTAGCAGCAGCAAAAGAAATACATAAATCATCAACATGTAAGGAGCTGTGAATGCCATCTGGAAGAGTATCAATCACACCATTAATGGCGACTGCGAATAGTGTAACACTAAGAATACTTTCCTGTGGGACACCATCATTTAGAGCAGTAGCCTCGGAGAGAAAACTCCCAACTCGAACCCGTAAAAGACGTCTGGATAAAAACTACTGAATAAAAATAGGAAGCTGACCACGAAGGCCAAAATTAAGAGATTCCATTCTCTGGCGGTGGCGTGCGCCTGAGGGTGCAGGATGCCTCCGGGAAACACTGGCAAAGTGCTCCGCGAAGATGTCGGCGATAGTCCTAGGGTCTGCCATCGTCCGCCCAGCAGACAACAAAATTGGTGGGGAAAGAGCAGAATACTTCCCAGCAATTCGGTGGACATTTTTGAAGACATCCGTAAGACGGGTGCGGTCGTTAATGGAAGAGACATAAGCTTTCCAAGAGGCTCTTTGTGCCTCTTTCAAAACGCGGCGGGCCCGAGCTTGGCAGCGCCGAAAAGCGTCCAGACACTGCGGGTCCCCACGATGTCGCCGGAGACGAGAGAAAGCTGCCCGTTTCTCTTTCACAGCTTTAGTGCACCCTGCGTTCCACCAAGGAACGGGAAGCTTAGTAAAGCGACCAGACGTCCCAGGGATTGTCTGAAGCGCTACTGACTTGTTGAAGACATCCGTAAGAGGGCTGCGGGCATTAATGGAAGAGACATAGGCTTTCCAAGAGCCAGCGGATGGATAAAAGAGCTAAGCTCTGTGAATCGAGGCCAATCTGCCTTGTCTATATAACCCAGCGTGGGGGCCGGGACTGTGGTTCAGAGTTCACAGATTCTAATAAAATCGGAAAGTGGTCACTACTGTGTAAATCCGGTAGGACCCGCCAATTAAAATCAAGGAAAGAATTAGATGTACACAGAGAAAGATCGATAGCTGTAAAAGTCCCAGTAGGACTGTGGAAATGTGTAACATCCCCAAAATTTAAACCCCACAATCCGTCATCCTCAATAAAAGAACCGATTAAAACCCCACTAGGATTACTAGCTCCTTTTCATCCCACAATGGGTGACGGCCATTAAAATTTCCCAACAAGAGGAAAGGCGGAGTCAGCTGACGCACCAGGCCGTCAAGCTCACCCCTGGTGACAGGAACCCGAGGAGGGAGATAAAAACTGCAGATAGTGTAGGATCGTCCCATAAAACCTTAACAGCAACCACCTGAAGGGAGAGTTGAGTTGCAAGGGACAACAGGTATGTCTTGACGGACTAGGATAGCTGTGCCACCGTGGTGGCCCTGGTCAGGAAAGGTGTGTAAAAAGGCACGATAGCCAGGAGGACTAGAATAAGTACTATCACCTAGCATAGTCTCTTGTAGAGCTACACAGGCTGGAGAGAACTCCGACAGTAAAGCTCGGAGTTCCCCCCACGAGGCGCGAAGGCCTCTACAGTTCCACTGTAGAAGCTTGAAGATGACTATTTGGGTGCAGTGGACGGCGAGCCTTTTGAAGGCTGCCCGTGACTCACCTGACTAGAAATAATCAACCGACGAGAAGACACCGGGAGTTGAGATGTGCCGGGTCGTTGGACCGCAGCCTTTCGGCCTACCGGTGAGTGATGCGAACCATCATCACTCCTACCGGTTATCGGAGGACGAGGTCAGGCTGAACTGCACTTTTTGATACAGCGGGTCCACGAGGGACGGCTGTTACAATATCATCAGACGTGTCCATGCTAAGACTGTCCTCATCACAAGAAGCCCGATCTGAGACGGAGGGCGTCACAGAAGGCTGGACAGAAACTACTGGAGCTACTATTGCACAGCGGTCCCTAGAGGACTCACGATCATGTGCACCGGGAGAAACCTTAGATTGCTTAGGCTGAGCTAAATCTAACGACTTCGCAGAGCCGCGGTGCCGTTTGGTCAGGCCCTTCAAAGGTTTAGGCGATACAGGGGGCAAATGGACAACCACTACAAGAGTGACTTTGGTCAAGTCCGTATTATTCTCGTCCCTTCTTAGAGATGGCTCAACCGAGTCATCGGACAAAATGGCAAATCTATTGGCCAAATGAACAAAACCACCCGCCCCAACAGAGCGAGAGGTAGCAGAAGGTGTCGTCTTCGGTCCGGCAGACTCAGGTGAAGAGCGAGCGGCCAAAGAAGCATAGGATGTCGCACCAGTACCATCCTTCTGGCGGTACAGGAGTTCGCGGCGATCACTACCAAGGCTGATGAACTGAGAGTTAGTAAGCTGTAAAATGTCCTGCTCCAGGCGATACCTGGGGCATTGCCTGGAACGTACCTGGTGAGCATTACGGCAATGGAAACAGTAAGCAGCAGCATTGCAATGCTCCTCAGAGTGTGAATCTAGTGCAGAGCAATTACCACATCGAGAAGCTTCCTTACAGGAGCTTTTACCGTGACCGTACCCATAGCAAGAGAAACACTGAAGAGGGCGAGAAACAAAACGCCTCACCCTAAGATTGATAGGACCGATATGAACTCGGTCTGGGAGGGTGGAACCAAAGAAGGTGAGAAGGACCATGTTGGTAGAATTCCTCATCTTAGTCACCTTTTGGACTGAGTTAGGACACATAGCCAGTATTTCCTCTTCCGGAAATTCGTAAAGATCCTGACTGTAAACACAACCTTTACTATAATTAAAAGTAGGATGAGCCTTCATCTTTAGCTCGCACGAGCACCCCCTTCCCGTACTTCTTCAGATTCCCCTCAGAATCCGTGCCGATTTCTTTGGCAAGATACCAGGAGGCATGGATGAAATTCCCGCGCCCATTTCTATAGTACGCCACAAACCAACGAGGAGGCGGGATCTGGCGGACTTCAGGAACTGAATTCTCTGAATGGTGGTCAAAAAGATTTGGGATGTAGTCCGTGTCACTGTCCGAAATATTGAGAGAGTGGAGAAGTTCTGTCTTAAAGCCAGAGCCAGCAAGGGCAGAGATGCTACATGTTCTACAGCCAAACGGGCTTCATCGCATGACAGAAACGTTACATAGCAGCGGTTAGACGGAAAGTCCTTATCATAAACAAGTCGAATGCGAGAACCGTGCCATACACCTTGAGAAGTGAGTGCAAGGCGTGATAAGAAAATGATGGATTAACATTTACCATCAAAGGGAGTCATATGCAGCAGAAATACGTCCCTCAGAAGAACTCCCAGAACAGGAGACTGCTGTGGGAGGCCCTTGTGGAGGGAATCCTCCTCCACTCAGACCTGAAGATGACGTCTCGCGGCCAGGTCAGCCACCTCACGAGAACCTGATAGTTTTTGTGTTTAACCATATGTATAAAGTTACACAAAAAATTGGCTCCAGGGGCAAGGAAACCACCTACTGGGACAACAATGGGAGGTAGCGCTGGCTGCCGTGGACGGGGTACCTCGTCCCCATGCGGACCAGTCGTTTTAAAAAAAGGCCCCACATGATACGAATGTTTGTCCACGACAGAGCTGAGACCCCCTCCCAAAGCATCCCAGCCTGGACACCCAACCATCCAGCACAGGACGGCCCCTATTGGGCGATCCCTCCAGCGGGTGGCTTCGCTGGTCCACTGGCAGCCTACGTAGGAACCATTTAGTCTGGCTCCTCACTGGCGACCTTACTAGCATGGGTAGCCCTCTCCCCCTCGAAAGGGCAGAGCAGGGGCCTAAGCCCCCTCTAGCCTAGCTCCCCAGGTCACAGGGGCACGCAAGCCCCCCCACCACGACAAGGCGGTTCCCATCTGGGGGGAGGTAAGGTAAGGCAAGGCAAAGTTGTGTAAGATAATGTTAAGAAAAGCTAGGTAATGTAAGTTAGATAGCGGTGGCGAGGTGGGACGCAGCCGTAGTTGTGATGAAACTCTCGTTCTGGGAGCTTAAGCAGTCTCTTTTGCCTGCCTCAGCGCCGGAAAGTGTGCTAAGTTGTCTGTTTTCCTTGCACGCAACGCCTTCACCCAAGAACTGGCTATTCAAACGTGAATCCAGCACCTCCTCCCTAGTCTGCACTTTTAAACATGTTGCTCTCTCGCCATGACTATTTTCATAGGCTACAGAGATGATTTGCAGTGTTCTGAAGAGTGTTTCTCCTCCTGGTAATGTAGAAATGCTGTCGATCTGTTATTAAAGCCATAAAAAACCTCCTTACAAACCGATGCAGCATTTTCTAGAATCTTTGCAACGTAGTGGAGGTGTGGCGCTCAAGTGTTTCAGAGTATGGTTCTCTCTTTACACCTGCTTCAACAACGTGAATTTTATTTATTTATTTTATTAAGGTGAGTTATCTACCTATATACTTATTAATTAATTTTTCATTCTAGTAGCCTTTTTTTCATTCTAGTAGCCTAAGTCCAAATTCTTCCACTTATTTTTCAAATATGATATTTCACGTGAACAACGTCGAGTAATGAGTTTGTGGTTCACTCATTTTTCTGATTGGTGCTTCTGGTTAGTCCGTTTCTTTTTTTTCTATTAACCAATCAATGACAGTCAGTGATATTCCTTTGGCTTCTCTTGCTCATCACGTAAGTTATGATAATTATTCGGTTTCTATTTTATTGATTTGAGTTTTTTCTTATCATTTGAGTAACAGGTATTTTTCTCTTACGTGTCCTTATTAAACAATATTGCTTTTAATTTGCTTACGCACGCAGCTTCACGTAAACAGCGTCATTTACTGAGTGTGCCGTCATTACACAAGCATTTCCTCTCGGCGAGAGGGCAAGGTTGCATGGTTGGGAAGCATTAATGCAAAGCGGGGTAATTTGCTGCACCTGCTGCTCCGCGAGGTTAAATTCCTGGGGCACCACTATCAGACGTCTCGGCGGCTCTTCTCTAGTCTGAAAAGCCTCTCGTAGGCGTTATAAAAATTTTCACGTGTGTTTTTATGATTGTGGAAATGGTTTAACAAGGTTGTATATCGTCAAATAAGGTTCCATTATCTTTAGTCAGCGCGGTACATAATTTCAAAGCTATTTTCATGACTTTATAGGCAATACAGCTAGATCTTTAATTTACCGACAAACTAACTATTGGTTTTATTCTTTTAATGGGCATCACTAAGACTATCAAACCGCTTCTATGACTAGAGGTTGACGGGGAAGAACACCTCAAAATCATATCCCTAACCTGAATAACAATCTCTATGGCTTTTTGAAACACCTTTTACCAGGCAACAGTGTTCCATAAGACAACCGTGCACCTCCCAGACGGTTACTTTCATAATCGCGAAAGCAAGATTTCTAAGGAAGTTTCTATGATTAAAGTTAATAAAGTTTCTATATCATCAGTAACCTATTCTTTTTACTAACACTTTTTACGCTACATTCTCTTCAGGTACTGTGTCTCTGAGAAAAGAAAAAGTAAGGAACGTTATCAAGATTCTCAAGCGTGTTTTCATAAGTCTTTACGAACTTTTTTTTTTTTACTCTTGGGATTTTCAAGGATGTTTTCCCGAGTGTTGTTTAACGAGGGATCTAGAGCATCAGGAAGGAAAACACGTGAATTGTGTCCACCAATGAGTCTGTGGTTCAGTCATTTCCATCACTGGTGCTTCTGGTTAATGTTTTTTTTTCTTTATCATTCAAACAACAACAGTCAATGACA
Organism: Portunus trituberculatus; assembly: GCF_017591435.1. Lineage (NCBI taxonomy): Eukaryota > Metazoa > Arthropoda > Malacostraca > Decapoda > Portunidae > Portunus > Portunus trituberculatus. The sequence goes on from NC_059293.1 coordinate 3,700,110, forward strand.
TTCCTCTAGACTCTCTTGCTCATCACACATGCCATGACACATCCTACACAAGGCACACGATATACACCCACCTCTTCATGCACTTTTTTTTTTTCCACACACTTATGTCTATTTACACACACCATTTTCTCATGTTTATTTAATACGTGCACATGGACAGCTGTAATACATATATCATTTAATATTCATACACATTAACAAACACTACTAAAGAGCGCAAGTTAAGGAAATATGTACTACCATTCTGCATCCGGGTATATACTTGATCTGAATAATGTCTGTCTATGGAAGTTTGCCTGGGTCGTCATATTTTTTAGTTACCCCTTCACCTTTATACTCTTTTCATTTTCTTTCCTGTGGTGCTAATAAAAAAAAAAATGACCGTCTGTTATCATGAAACACGTGTGTGTGTGTGTGTTTCACTGTTTGATCTGCTGCAGTCTCTGACGAGACAGCCAGACGTTACCCTACGGAACGAGCTCAGAGCTCATTATTTCCGATCTTCGGATAGGCCTGAGACCAGGCACACACCACACACCGGGACAACAAGGTCACAACCCTCGATTTACATCCCATACCTACTCACTGCTAGGTGAACAGGGGCTACACGTGAAAGGAGACACACCCAAATATCTCCACCCGGCAGGGGAATCGAACCCCGGTTCTCTGTCTTGTGAAACCAGCGCTCTAACCACTGACCTACCGGGCGTGTACCACTGGGCTACCGTGTGTGTGTGTGTGTGTGTGGAGTGGCAGGACGAGTGACAAGACAACGAAGTCACTGCGTCTCAAGATTCGCATGTATTTTCTATGTTACAAAACTTTCAATCAGCTTACGA
>NC_059293.1:3705948-3750948 GCF_017591435.1 Portunus trituberculatus
TGTTACTTGATGGTGGTGATTAGCGAAGGCCTCACAAATAGAAGACTCTAGGGATAAAAGAGCATCAGTAGTAGACCTCATCTTTCGGAAGCCGTACTGTACCGATGACAAGTACTTCCCCTCTCCAAGTACCACATGAGTCTTACATTTACCATCTTTTCTAACTTTACAAATGCAGGATGTCAAAGATATAAGACGGTAGCTCGTAGCCTCGAGGTGATCTTTCCCAGGCTTCGGAAATGGGAGAACCACTGCGACAGCCCAGTAGGATGGAAAATCACCGGTATGCCAAATCATATTATAAAGATTTAATAAAAAGGTAAAAGCACGGTCAGACATGTGGCGCAAGAAGGCATAAGGCATTATTTCATCTGGGCCAGGAGAAGAGTCGTGACACTGGGACAAAGCAGTCCGCAACTCGAAGGCAGAGAAGGGGACATTATAAGACTCCCCTTCAGTGGAAGAAAAATTTATGCCGAGAGATTCCATTCTCTGGCGGTGACGTGCGCCCGGGAAACACTGGCAAAGTGCTCCGCGAAGAGGTCAGCGACAGTCCTAGGGTCTGCCACCGTCCGCCCAGCAGACAACAAAACTGGTCGGGAAGGAGCAGAATACTTCCCAGCAATTTGGCGGACTTTGTTGAAGACATCCGTAAGAGGGGTGCGGGCGTTAATGGAAGAGACATAGGCTTTCCAAGAGGCTCTTTGTGCCTCTTTCAAAACGCGGCGGGCCCGAGCTCGGCAGCGCCGAAAAGCTTCCAGGCACTGCGGGTCCCCACGATGTCGCCGGAGACAATTGAAATCTGCCCGTTTCTCTTTCACAGCTTAGTGCATGCTGCGTTCCACCAAGGAACGGGACGCTTAGTAAAGCAAGCTGACGTCCTAGGGATTGTCTGAAGCGCTACTGAAGTAAAAAATCGGTAAAATAATTAACAGCCTCAGCACAAGTAGAAAAGTCAGCCAGCGGACGGATAAAAGAGCTAAGGTCTGTGAATCGAGGCCAATCTGCCTTGTCTATAACCCAGCGTGGGGCCGGGACTGTGGCTCAGAGTTCACAGATTCAATAAAATCGGAAAGTGGTCACTACCGTGTAAATCCGGTAGGACCCGCCAATTAAAATCAAGGAAAGAATTAGATGTACACAGAGAAAGATCGATAGCTGTAAAAGTCCCAGTAGGACTGTGGAAATGTGTAACATCCCCAGAATTTAAAACCTCAATCCCTCATCCTCAATAAAAGAACCGATTAAAACCCCACGAGGATTACTAGCACCTTCATCCCACAATGGGTGACGGCCGTTAAAATCTCCCAACAAAGAAAAGGCGGAGTCAGCTGACGCACCAGGCCGTCAAGCTCACCCCTGGAGACAGGAAGCCGAGGAGGAGATATAAACTGCAAATAGTGTAGGATCGTCCCATAAAACCTTAACAGCAACCACCTGAAGGGAGAGTTGAGTTGCAAGGGACAACAGGTATGTCTTGACGGACTAGAATAGCTGTGCCACCGTGGTGGCCCTGGTCAGGAAAGGAGTGCTAAAAAGGCACGATAGCCAGGAGGACTAGAATAAGTACTATTACCTAGCATAGTCTTTTGTAGAGCTACACAGGCTGGAGAGAACTCCGACAATAAAGCTCTGAGTTCCCCCCACGAGGCACGAAGGCCTCTACAGTTCCACTGAAGCTTGAAGATGACTATTTAGGTGTAGTGGACGGGCGAGCCTTTCGAAGGGGCTACCCGTGACTCACCTGACTAGAAATAATAAAGAGACGAGAAGACATTGGGAGTTGAGATGTGCCGGGTCGTTGGACCGCAGCCTTCCGGCCTACCGGTGAGTGATGCGAACCATCATCACTCGTATCGGTCATCGGAGGGCGAGGGTCAGGCTGGACTGCACTTTTTGACACAGCAGGTCCACGAGGGACGGCTGTGACAATATCATCGGACGTCTCCATGCTAAGACCGTCCTCATCACAAGAAGCTCGATGTGAGACGGAGGGAGTCACAGAAGGCTGGCGCTACCATTGCATAGCGGTCCCTAGCGGACTCACGATCATGTGCACCGGGAGAAACCTTAGACTGCTTATGCTGAGCTAAATCTATCGACTCCGCAGAGCCGCGGTGCCGTTTGGTCGGGCCCTTCAAAGGCTTAGGCGATACAGGAGGCAAATGGACATCCACTATATGAGTGACTTGATCAAGTCCGTATTATTCTTGTCACTTCTTAGAGATGACTCAACCGAGTCATCGGACAAAACGGCAAACCTATTGGCCAAATGATCAGGACCACCCGCCCCAACAGAGCGAGAGGTAGCAGAATTTGTCGTCTTCGGTCCGGCAGACTCAGGTGAAGAGCGAGCGGCCAAAGAAGCATAGGATTTCGCACCAGTACCGTCCTTCTGGCGGTACAGGAGTTCGTGGCGGGCACTACCAAGGCTGATGAACTGAGAGTTAGCAAGCTGTAAAATGTCCTGCTCCAGACGATACCTGGGTCATTGCCTGGAACGTACCTGGTGAGCATCACGGCAATGGAGACAGTAAGCAGCAGCATTGCAATGCTCCTCAGAATGTGAATCTAGTGCAGAGCAATTACCACATCGAGCAGCTTCCTTACAGGAGCTTTTACCGTGACCGTACCCATAGCAAGAGAAACACTGAAGAGGGCGAGAAACAAAACCCCTCACCCTAAGATTGATAGGACCGATATGAACACAGTCTGGGAGGGTGGAACCAAAGAAGGTGAGAAGGACCATGTTTGTAGAATTCCTCATGTTGGTCACCTTCTGGACTGAGTTAGGACACATAGCCAGTATTTCTTCTTCAGGAAATTCGTAAAGATCCTGACTGTACACATAACCGTTACTATAATGAGCCTTCACAGTCTCAAACATGCTCTCAGTAGGGCATGGGAGATGTTGTAACATCCTAACTTGCGTAATATCTTTAGCTCGCACGAGCACCCCCTTCCCGTATTTCTTGAGGTTTCTCTCAGGAATCGTGCCGATCTCTTTAGACAAGTACTGGGAGGCATGGATGAAATTCCCGCACCCGTTTCTGTAGTACGCCACAAACCAACGTGGAGGCGGGATCTGGCGGACTTCAGGAACTGAACTCTCTGAATGGTGGTCAAAAAGATTTGGGATGTAGTCCGTGTCACTGTTCGAAATATTGCGAGAGTGGAGAAGTTCTGTCTTAAAGCCAGAGCCAGCAAGGGGCAGGGATGCTACATGTTCTACAGCCAAACGGGCTTCATCGCATGACAGAAACGTTACATAGCAGCGGTTAGACGGAAAATCCTTATCGTAAACAAGTCGAATACGGAGAACTGTGCCATACACCTTGAGAAGGGAGTGCAAGGCGTGATAAGAAAAAGATGGATTTACATTTACCATCAAAGGGAATCATAAACCAGCAAAGATACGTCCCTCAGAAGGACTCCCAGAGCAGGAAACTGCTGAGGGAGGCACTTGTGGAGGGGAATCCTCCTTTCTACTCAGACCTGAAGATGACGTCTCGCGGGCCAGGTCAGCCACCTCACGAGAACCTGACAGTTTTTTTGTGTTTAACCATATGTATAAAGTTACACAAAAAATTTGCTCCAGGGGCAAGGGAAACCACCTACTGGGACTACAATGGGAGGGAGCGCTGGCTGCCGTGGACGGGGTACCTCGTCCCCATGCGGGCCAGTCGTTTTAAAAAATAGCCCCACATGATACGAATGTTTGTCCAAGCTACCAAAGTGAGCGAGATAACAGTTTGAAGAATTTGCTTAACCTACAATCAAGCTTGCATGACAAGAGATCACCAGCACATCCTGTGTTCTCCTCGCAGACAAAGAAGCGCCGTGCAACCGTAACAAACATGGAGGACTTTGATAAATGTGTGGTAAGGAGGACTGTGTTGGGATTTTACACAAGAAAGGAGATCTCTACACTACACGAAGTAAAAGAAGAGCTTAAGGAAAATATTTCCTTCAATGGATGTACTGAATCTCTACGCAAGATTCTGAAAGATATTGGATATAAATACGGGAAAGTTGATGGTAGGAAATTCCTCATGGAGAGGAATGATGTTGCTGTTGCTAGCACTCGATTTTTGCAAGAAATGCGGCGTCGGAAGCAATCTTCCTCCACGAACATCGTTTATCTAGATGAGACCTGGGTGAACCAAAATTACACCGTTGGTAAATGCTAGACAGACACCACATCCGAAGTAGCAACAGGATTACAACCACCGACTGGAAAGGGAAGTCATCTCATTATTCTGCGCGGCGCACGCAGGAACAAGAGACGCTTTCATCAACAATGCATCACTAATCTTTCAGGCGAAAAACGACGGGGATTACCATAAGCAGATAAATTCCACGGTGTTTGAAGAGTGGTTCAAGAATCAGTTGCTGCTCAATATTGCACCAAACTCCATCATCGTCATGGATAACGCTCCCTACCACTCCGTGCTACAAGAAAAATACCAAATTTATCTTGGAGGAAGGCAGAACTCAACGACTGGCTTGAAAGGCAACGTGTTCATCCCAGCGACGAACTATTATTGAAGGTGGAGTTATATGAACTCACCAGGAAATATGGAGTCGTCAAAAAATACCGTATTGACAACATAGCAGACTTGGCAGGACATAGGGTTGTGAGATTAACACCCTACCACTGTCAATATAACCCTATTGAGCTCATTTGGGCTCAGGTCAAATCGTATGTTGCCAAGCAAAACAATTTTAAAATGGGTGACTTGAAACATCTTGTGGAGGAACCTTGAATCTCGTCATGCCACACAACTGGATGCATGCTGTTGCCCATGCTGATCGCCTTCAAGAGGAAGATGGCAACAGGACATAGCAGTCGATCACTTCCTTGATTCTTTAAAGCAGTCGATCACTTCCTTGATTCTTTAAATAATCAACACTGCTGAAAGTTCTGATGAGCTTTCTGATTAAGGATCAGAGAGAGGATTAGGCCTCCAGGGGACACCTATATATAAGAAAAAAAAAAACTCGCCTTGATTTTTACCTCAATGATGGTGTGGAAAATAAGTCATTAATAAAGAATAATTATATACAACGTAGTTTAAGGAAATTTTCATATGTAAATATATATATATATATATATATATATATATATATATATATATATATATATATATATATAATAGAGAGAGAGAGAGAGAGAGAGAGAGAGAGAGAGAGAGAGAGAGAGAGAGAGTGGTGTGTGGGGAAGCACGGTTCCCATTAACACATAGGCTCTAATCCCTTATTTTGCCAAGGACAAGGTTTGGCAGCGCCGCAGGCCGGGAAATCCCAGAAAAAGCCAACGCCTGAACGATCTTCATAAAATGGTCAGACTATAGGATGATCACAGATTGTCTCCGCCGTGTTAGTCTTCTAACTTTGCTATCTCACCAGAGCTTTCCAAAGGCTCCAATTGAAGATACTCTTCTTTTTAAAAAGAGGAGTATTTTTTACGGTTCTTGTGATAGATTAGCAAGATTACTAGTTTATCAAAATGAGATACTGTTTTGAAACCCAGGGTAGTTGTCTGTGCGACCTTGCAATATTTTCTAGTTTAAAAAGGGGAAGTCTATATTCAGAAACGCTTTTACTTTCACCACGTCTACTTTCCAGTGCCACAGAGATGGTTAGCGAGGTTTTCAGTAGTGCTTCTCCAGTTAATACTGTAGAAATCTTGTCAATCTGTCTGTAGAACTGTAAAAACTGTAAGAAGTCTAGTGCAAATTAAAATAAAGTCCTTTGAAATAATTCATTTGATTCGATTTAATCCGTTAAGCATTTTCAGCGTCAATCTTATGTAAAAGATGCAACTATATATAGAACCTATATACAAACATGAACTGAATTTAACAAGTCATTAAGATCACTATTGGTCAAATAGAGAGAAGCGTGCGAAGATGTCGTCCAGATGATCTGCTGTCAATAGGTGGCGACACCACGGGGCAGCAGACTATCCAGTTCGGGGCAATGGAGACAGCGGTGTTCTAGTATGTTGGCTTCAGGGACTCCACACAGAGGGCAAGATGACAAGTGTGGCACGTCTGGCGGTCCTGCAACCTCCCACACCGGTCTGGAGCCAAAACGGAGCCTGGCGGACGCCACATTGTGCTGCCTCACCATGACTCCTTTTCGGCGATACTTGAAGGGCTGGTAGCGAAAGGAGTCATAGTGCCTGATGGTGACACTTTCTGCTCTCTGGAGATCACGGGCTTGGTCAACGGAGCAGAAGACAGCAGCTTGACTGTGCGTCAGGACACCTGAGAGAGAGAGAGCGCAAAGCCTTGAACGGAGCCGTCAGAGTAAATAAATCGCGGCACGGGAAGGAAGGAAAGCACAGTAGCTACCATCTCTAGTCCCAGTTGACGCTGTAGTGCGGGGTGTGCTGTCTTTGAAGTTGGAGTGTAGTGTACCTCAAGGGCCAGCAGCATCCACGGTGGAGGTCCAGGATGATGATGATGATGATGATGATGATGATGATGATGATAATGATCCTCCTCCTCCTCCTCCTCCAGTACTGTCCTGACCTCTGCTGTGATCAGATGTGCTTAGCTCTGTGTGTGTGTGCGTGATCTGACCTAGTGACCAACCGCATCGCCTCTCCCAGCATTCCGCTGAGTATACTCCGGTTTTTGTTTATCAGTAATTTTCTTTGCATTTTACTCTCCCGTATAATTTACTTTTACTTACGGGTATTTTCATTTGTCATTACAGTGATCTAATTAACTGTTTTTCCTGATTGTTGTGCTATATTGCGAGTGTTATCCATACTAGTTTACTTATTCTCTTTTGCTATATATGTGAGTGTTCATCGTCATTGCAGAGCTTTATTTTCCTTTGTTTGTGTTGTTCCATTGATTTTTTTTTTTTTATTTGTGCGTTGTATTTCAACCGATTTCACCCCCCCAACACTCCCAGAGTAATTATAAAATTCTCCAGGGATTAGATATAGACCGCACTCACATTTTTAATCCCTTCAGGTCACACCTGGCTCCACACGCACATCTGGACTAGTCAGTCCCTGCTGAGTAAGTATCCTTTACAGCCCTTAACCACGTTTGTTAGCACTTCTCACCAAACATGCCTTCCAATCTTCGTAAGTGCGTTACCTGTCGGTCTAAGGCAATATTTCACACGAGGAAATGACTTGTCGGCTTTGCGTACAGTCAGCTCGCATAAACAAGATACAGGACACCGTTTCAGCAATACAACAGTTCCTGGAAAATAACGTGGTCTGACCTCACTCTCCCACTCCTTCCCTCTGATCCACTCTCCTCCCACTGCATTCCCTCTCGCTCCACCTCTTCCTCCTCCTCCTTTACCGCTACTGTCATCTCCCCCTCCTCCTCCGCCTCTCCCTTCTCTCGTGCCCTGTCCTCCTCCTCCTCCTCACGTGCCTCTACTTCTGCCTCCTCTTCCCTTGCTACCTCCACCCCTGCTACCTCCACTTCTGTCACCTCCTCCTCCTCTCTCTCCTACTTTTCCTTTCCCCTATCTTCCTCCTCCTCCTCCTTCTACTTCTCATTTCCCTTATCTTCCTCCTCCTCCTCCTCCCTCCTCCTCCCCCACACCCTAATCTACCTTCACCACTATCAGACGTGGTGCAAACAAGCAAACCTCAATAAAACGACCATTGCCTTTTGTCTACATCAAATCGCTATGAAATTCTCAGCGACTCAACCATTAATGACGAGGACACCAAACTAATCGGCGATTCTCTGGTCCGAAACCAAATAGTTGAGTTTTGCTCACGAGCCCCCAGAAACAGAAAAAGACACTGCATTCCTGGCGGTAGGATTGATGACATCACAGGTGCATTTGATGAGCTGACAAATGATTAAACCGAAAACACATTGTTCCTCATACACGCCGGGACAAATGACATACAGAACACCGGATCAGAGGCCTTTCTTGAAAAATACCGTAAGATGATCAATAAATACAAAAAAATCGAATAATATCATCGTCTCGGGTCTCCTCCGCAGAATTAATGCTGCCAATTCTTTCTGCAACAAAGCATTCAGCATTAATTCTCGTCTTAGCAATCTCTGCAAAGAAGAGGGGGTAGATTTCATTAATCTATGGAACCACTTCTACGATCAGAAAATTCGGTTTTGGAAAGATGGTTCAGCAAGACTGGGGCGTCTTTTCAATGATGTGGTAACTGCCCATAAAAAAAAAAAAAAAACGCGAGTCGAGCACCAACAACAGGGATGACAAACAATGAAAGTGAAACTGTCCCATGTGAGCGAAATGGCTCAAAGTTTTGTTACATTAATGCGCGCAGTATTAGAAACAAATTTCAGGATCTAGAGGAAATTGTCAGTACGGAAGACTACGACATTATCGGCGTGACTGAATCCTGGATAAACACTTAAAACAAAGACTTCTTAGCAGAATTTTCGTTACAGGGCTACAATTTATTTAACTGTGAAAGAGCGCACAGAGAAGGAGGTGGAGTACTCCTATAATATGTCAAATCAGATCTTCGCCCGCCCGTCGAAAAGATAAATAATATTGATGTCTCATACGTTCAACTTAGCTCTAAACCGCGAAAATTAGTAATTGGTGTCATTTACCGACCTCCAGGACAAGTACAGGAAGCTTATAACAAACTAAATGAAAAAATAGCTGAAATTTGTTCAGAAAATGAGACCATAATTGTTGGAGACTTCAATCTTGCCTTTAACAGATGGGGCGATCCTTTAAATTCATACTCGGGACAAAATTTCTTTAACAAATTTTTAGAAAGCAGTCTTGATCAACTTGTACAACTTCCAACAAGAGGCGATAATATCTTAGACCTTATTTTAACGACAAATAATAATAAAAAGTATAATTTCTATGTAGAAGTTGGTTCCGAGTTCAGCACCAGTGACCACCGGGCGATTACATTCAATGTCAAAACAAGTAAGATGCTCACAAATGTAAGTAAAGAAAAAGTACCTGACTTTCATCGAGCAAATTTTGGAAAACTCAGAAAAATTCTGTCTGAAAGCGATTGGAGCCAATTATCAAGTACAAATTGCATAAATGAAGCGTGGAAAATATTTACTTTCAAACTAGATCGAGCTGTAAAATCCTCTATTCCACTACGAAATAGGCGCTCAATCGCCAGCTATAAAACTAAATGGTGGAATGGTGGAACGCACCTACCACAAATACAAAACAACTCAAAATGAAAGAGAAGACTGAGCATGATCAATTGCGACGCCATGCTAAAAACCTTTTTAGGGAATGTAAGAAAAATACGAGCTGCATATCGTCAATCGAAGCAAGTCAAATCGTCAATCGAAGCAAGTCAAATCCTAAAGAGTTTTTCAGTTATATCAGAATAAAAAAAAAGTAAAAGCTTCAACAATAGGGCCGCTAGCTCAAGACAATGGCGAACGCACTGACGACGAAATTGAAATGGATATTAAATTAAACAATTACTTTACGTCAGTCTTCACTAAGGAAAATTATTCAGAAAATCAGCCAACTGCCCAAAATCACAGCAATAACGTCTTTTAAATAAGTGCGATATCCCGAGAAAATGAAATTTTGCATACAATAAATAAAGTTAAAACAAATAAAACTCTTGGTCCCGATAAAATTTCACCACGAATACTAAAAGAGGCAAACAACGAACTTGTTAAACCATTGTTTATCCTCTTTAATAAATCACTAAGCACTCGTAAAGTTCCTGACGACTGGAAACTCGCAAACGTAACTCCAATCTTTAAAAAAGGTGACAAGTCTCAAACTAGAAATCATCCAATTAGTCTCACTTCAGTAATAGGTAAGCTAATGGAGACAGTTTTGAGGGATAAAGCGGTTGCATTCTTAGAAAGTAACAACATAATAAACGAATCACAACATGGATTTAGAAACAAGCAGTCATGTTTAACAAACCTGCTTGACTTTTTCCACGATAAATATAATTTGTACGACAACACCAGAGCGGTCGATATCATATATCTTAATTTCCAAAAGGCGTGGATCGAGGATTGGTTGTCTGATCGTAAACAGCGAGTTGTGATCATTGATAAATCTTCAGACTGGATTAACGTAAGCAGTGGCGTTCCTCAAGGATCAGTTCTGGGGCCTATTCTTTTTATTAAATATATTAACGACATTGATGAAAGAATAAATTGTAAGCTCTCAAAATTCGCAGATGACACAAAAATTGCAAACAGAGTAGATCCAGAAAGCCAAAGACAACTTTTGCAAAAAGATATAGATACTCTCATCGAATGGTCCAACAAGTGGCAAATGAAATTCAATATAGATTATTACAAATAAGAAATCAAAATTCTCAGGCGACATACAAGATGAATAATACCCCCATGACAAGTGTGGACAAAGAAAAGGATCTTGGTGTCATTGTTTCAGCAGACCTCAAGCCTAGCAAATAAATTAGATGGTTTCATTGGACGATCTTTCACTATCAAGTCCGAGAAAAAAATATTAACATATAACTCACTCGTCCGTCCACATCTCGAATACAATGTTTAGTTTTGGTCACCGTATTACAAAATAAGATATCGAGAAATTTGAAAAAACACAACGCAGATTAACAAAAATTATCCCAAGGCTGCGGAACAAATCCTACGAGGAACGCCTAAAAGAATTAAATTTATTTTTTCTTGAGAAACGGAGAGTAAGAGGCGACCTTATCATGCTTTTCAAAATTTTTAATGGGTTAGCAAATTTGAATATTCAAAAATACGTATCAGTCAACCAATCAAATGTCACCATAACAATGGTTTTAAAGTTGTTGGTAAGCGTTTTGTAACAAATGAAGCCAAATACTTTTTCTTTAATCGTATAGTTAATATATGGAATGGTCTGCCATCAAATGTTGTCAACTCAGGTACTATCGAGACATTCAAAGTTCGCCTCGATAAATACTTTGAATCTAATCCCCGGTTGTCGCTATTCATTTCTATATAACTTTTTCTTTTATCTCCTGGGCCTCTGATCGTGGTTTAAATTGCCCGTTAGTTTACTCTCACCCTCCATACATGACACAGATAGCCCAGAGTGAACGGTCACTACTTTTACTCTTGTTCTGTGAAGGGCTGTGGATAGTCAAGAGCCCTGAGAGTAGGTGACCATTATCGGGATTTAAGGTACCAGGGGTCACCGCTGCAAGGGAATAACCATACAGTGTGCGGCGCCCTTTAAAGGGAAGTGCACTTTTACAGTGGTTATACGAAGCTGGGGCCTGATTGACTGCTGCCTCTCTTGAAAGTGCCAGGCAAGGCTGCCGCACCATCTTTTTGACTCCACACTTTGTTTACATACATACTACACTACACTGCGTACACACACAGATAGCCCAGAGTGAACGGTCAGCACTACTACTCTCGACCTGTGACGGGCTGTGTTTGGAGAGGGCCTTGTCAACCATTGATCGTCATCGGGAACTAAGTACCAGGGATCAATGTTGCAAGGGGTTATCAGCGTATGGCGTCCCTACAGGGAAATTATGCTATCTCAGTGGATTGAACAGAGCTGGGGCCTGATTGACTGCTGCTTCCCTAGAAAGCGCCAGGTAAGGCTGCCGCACCACCCATTCGACATACACACTGTGCATCCACGTATACAATGCACACACAACATGACATTTACCAAGCGTTAACACTTTCCCCCACAAACACAAATAGTCAGACGTAGATTACATATTTCCTTTTCACTGTGAACTCTACTAAAATTCCATGTGATTTTTTAATATCACATGGTTTCGCTTTTTTTCCCCGCTAGCCTCGGCTGGAGGAAAGGGTGAGTGGGGAGGAGCCTTCTGCTTTGCTGTCCTGTCTCTACCACTGGTAGTTAGTAGATAGTCTCCACAAACAGCCTAGTAAGGACCTAAGGGTCTATTGCTGTTTGTCTTCCTTTGTATTCCTCCTCCTCCTCCTCCTCCTCCTCGTGGATGATAATATTCGTATCATGAAGAGCCGAACTGACAGTCTTGATGAGGACACGACCACTATACGCTGTATAGGAGGGATGCAAGAGTGCTGAGGCAATGCACGTCTCAACCTGAGAATAGTGAGACGACAGCTGCGGAGAATAAAGACATTTAGCAGAGAAGCGTGTGACGATGTTGATAATTCTATCTCTGTGAGACGAAGTTCAGCTTGCATGTTGGCAATTCTAGTCGACATAGGGCGGCCAAGAATGATTCGCATTACTTTTTATTTAGAAAAACTTCAAGAGGCTGTAAGCAAGATTTCGGAAGCTGTACAAGTACCAGGGGAGAGGTAATCGACAATTGAGCGAATGAACGTCACGTAGATGGTTCTTGCAAATGGAATAGAGATGCCAGTAGCATTGTTTATCATCCACTGTAGAGGAGTGAGTCGCCTCTGCAGATGCGTCAAGAGGTCCTGGACCAAGGGGACGGTATTTTGGCCCAGGGAAGCGCGAGGAACGTGAACTAGATCCCCGAGGTAAAGATATTACCGACAGAGAGGGTTCAAACAAGCACCAATGGAGAATTGAGGGAGAAAAACAAGGCTGATGGTAGTAAAGACTGCTTTTTTTTCAGGAGACATGAAGAAACGGCAAGCAGCAGCAGCGATATTGAAGCACTGAAGACTAGCTTGGAGGGATGCTGAGTGGAAGAGTGAATACAAATATCGTCAACGTAACAGATGATGGTTATACCAGGCATATTAGGCAAGAGAAAAAGCAAGCGGTGCATAGCAACATTGAAAAGAAATAGACTGAGCACTCCACCCTGTGGAGTCCCCAGATGGAAAATGGAAGAAGATCTGTAAGCACCATGAAAGAAAACCTGTGAAGATCTGTTGCCGAGATATCTACTTCAGAAGGTGTCCCTTGATTCCAAAATTCATCAGTTGATCAAGGATGATGTCTTTGTTGGCCACATCAAATGCACTCTTGAGGTCAATGAAGGCCTCTACGCTGATGGAGGAGAGGCGGGAGTAAAGCTCTGCGAGGCAATGCTGGGTGCCTCGACGTGGCAGGAAGCCAAACAGACGTGGCGAGAGTTCAGACTCCAACCTATAAAGAAGACGGGAGAGTAGGATGCACTCAATGACCTTGCTGAAGCAAGAGGCGAGACAAACAGTCGAAACTTGTGTGTACCAGGCTTGGGGATGGGAACAATGGTGCTGCAGGTTTAAGCAGAAGGCACACAACCATGGGAAAAACACAGATTATAAAGGCGTAGGAGGGGATTACACGTTGAAGCAGCTGAAGAACAAAATACGTAATCCATCGTCCCCTGGTGTTGTCGCCTTGCTCCGAGCCAACGTACGTTGCATCTCCTCAGTGATCGGTACGGCATCCTCCTCATCGTCTTCCAATAACGCTGCCATCAAGCGGAGTGAGCGATGATTCTGCTGGGCATAGAGACTCCTGGATATGTGCGGAAAGACTAGACACACAGGACTGTGCAGCCCAGCCATCTACAAGTTCCTGCACCAGTTCCCTCGGGTCGTAATGAAGAGCGCTGCCAAGTCTCCCAAATGCTCTCCGTGAATTTTTCTATCACGACTCCGTTCTCACACTCCCTTGTAACGTCACCAACTCGTCCCTAGCAGCCTGGTAAGAGTGCAGGTTTAAAGGAGCTGAATACATGCACGCAGCCTCCACTGCTACCCTCTCAGCCAGTAAAATGCGATCGTCCATGGTCTAGGACTGCGGCGAACGGCAATGACGGAGATGTGGCCTAGTGACATAAGGAGGAGTAATGAGTATCAGGCGAAGAGAGATCGTCTGGGGAGACAGGTGGACATGTATGTGATGTAACTCTGACAATACCTGGACGGTATAGTGATAAGTAGGCGCTGATGGACTGGAGAAGCCAGGGCAGGAACAGAATACTGTAAGCTATTACCAACGTGGTCGGAAAACAGGGCTGGAACGGTGGAACATTTGACATGAGAGGCCACGAGACCCGACGTGATGACATAATCGAGAGTTCCACCGCGGGAATGAATAGCTCCACCAGTGTCCCAGTGGATAAGATGGTGAGTCTGGATAAACTATAGGAGGCGGCTACCATTCGGGTTTGAGGCTGGAGAGACGTCGCCCATCGCTGGATGACGAGCATAAAAGTCTCCATTAAAACTTAATCTAATGCAGCTGGAGGAGGCAAGACATCTAAAGAAAGGCCAAGTGGTGGGCAATAAACATTGCACCTAAAGTTACCTCAACCTACTGGAAAGTAGTGTCAGGCTCTGTTGAACAACGAAGCAGCTTATAGGGAACTGAGGAGTGCGCATATGTAAGAAGGCCATTCCTTACATGATGGATGTAGGAGACATACCCTGAGAGAGCAGGGGCGACAGCATGATGAAGATGGACAACAAAGGCCTCCTGTATAAACAAACACAATCTGCGGGTGATGCCGAAGCTCGTACGCCTCTAAGGTAGCACGTTTGTCAAACGACGTCCAGGAGATAATATGTAGCGGAAGGCGGTTATCGAACTTCCTTGGAATGATGGGGTCGGCTAGAGGAAGATGGAACACACTCAACAGTAATCGTGGATCTGGGAGATGTATCACATATAAGAGCAGGGAAAGGAGTAGAAGGTGCAATACACGCAGAGGTATAAAAGGGAGTGGAAGACAAGGCATTCACGGCAGCAGTGGAGAGCGCAGCACACGCAACAGTAGTGGAAGAAGCAGGAGACAAATAGAGGATGTAGCATTCGCAGCACTTGAAACATTTGAAACATTTATTTATAGCCAAGTCATTTTACATACTGGTATATATGAGTATATCCAATCTTTACAGTTAAACTAAGCTAGTCTATATAAAGTAGAACTTTTCAGGCAAGTACTTATCAGAGTATAAAATAGTTATACTGACTGGTGAAATAAGAACTATTTTAATAATAATAGTAACTAAAATGTTAGCTACAACGAACGAAATGTTTTTTCCGAAGTGAATTTAAAAAATATTAATAATAGTAATAATTAAAATAATAATAATAATAATAATAATAATAATAATAATAATAATAATAATAATAAACTATTTTAATAATAATAGTAATAATAATAATATTAATGAATAATAATAATCATAATGAAAATAATAATATGAATAACAATAATAATCATAGTAATAATAATAATAATAATAATAATAATAATAATAATAATAATAATAATGATAATAATAATGACAATAATAATATTAATATTATTGATAATAATAGTAATAGTATAGTTAATAACAATGATCATAACAACAAATAATAACTAATATAATCAATAATAACAATAATAATGATAATGATAATAATAATAAAAATAATAATAATAATAGTAATAATAGTAATAATAATAATAATAATAATAATAATAATAATAATAATAATAATAATAATAACAATCACAACTAACTGACATAATGTATATTTTACAAATCATCAATAGTAAAATTAGAACAACACTTGGTACATATGATTTAGCAGAACATAGATTAGTAGCTAGACAAGATATGTTTTTTTAGCATTGTTTTAAATGCATTGAGAGATGATGCTTCTTGAATTTTGCGAGGAATAGTATTCCATATAACAGGTCCTAGATAATTAGTTGAATGCCGAAACTTAGAAAGGCTGTGTATTGGTAATGTAAGATGATCACGGTGGCGCGTAATATAATCATGTGATGGAAGAATGCTGTAAATATAACTTTTATTGTTAAACATGTGTGTGGCTATAGCAAGCTTTGTTATATCATTAAGGGAACTGAAGCCGAATCATTCACTGCAACAGAGGATGGATGGATAGATTTTGCATTAGGCGCCGCAACAGCAAGGGTCATCTGGCGTCGCTACAATATGTCATAAAACTAGCTGAAAGCTATTAAAACAACGAAATTAAAAGTAACTAAAAATACAATTAATGGAAATAAAACATTAAAATACAGGATAATTTTAAGACAAGCGGGCTCCTCTGTTTTTTTTTCCCTTCTTTCACCCCCCTTCCCCCCAACAAGCTTGGGGGACTGTGGGGAATCGGGGGTTTTGGGTGTGGGGAGCAAAAATGAGGCAATTTTGGTGGTCCGAAAAATCTAAGGAAAAAATACCCGTTTTTAAGAGAAAAAAAAGGGGAAAAATCACAAAATTCATGACTACTTTTCACTGAAATTATCCTAACCTAACATAAAAACCTGCTAGCCAGGGGGCTGCGCCCCCCGGACCCCCCACCCTATACTATCCTACCCTAACCAAACCTAACGATCCAAAAAATATAAGGACAAAAACCTAACGTAACATAACATAACCTAACCGGACCCCCCCTACAACACTAACTTAACTCTAAAATAAACCAGAAGTACCTTTGAAGTGTGAGGATTTGAAATTACACTTGACCGGCTTTGTTTTGGGCGATGGCCTATATTTCCCGTAGCATCTCCACATCAACCGATCGTCAGGGCCACAGACTAATTTTGCCGGCTTGCCACACTTGCCACAATTAACGTCTGTAGGTACTACACCATGATCAGTGAAAATGTCCAAAGTAGTAATGTTATCGTGGTAAATGAGAGATGCCAGTTCCCACTGATTAGTAACACACTCTATACAGTTTGCCTGCATACTATGTACTAAGGAAGATGACTACCTCAGACCTCAGTCCAAAGACGTGACGTCAGTGAACCTGACGTCTAAGTCTGTAGTTGGTTAATACAATACAAATGTAAGTCTATCATTGGCTTGCTCGAGTTATACGCACGCCATGCTTCAGCAACGCCCATCTATACTAGTGTCCCAAACGCCCGCAGTGGCAGCACTAAACGTAAACAAATGTTTGTCAAGAGAGGCAGGCCAGGTAAAAATGTCTTATTATCTAACCAACAAACAGAGCCGACCCAAACCTATAAGCCACGGTAAACGATGTTATTTGGTATACAGTAGTAGGTAATAATATAAACGCCTTAAGAGAGGCGCCTGATTCCCTTAATAATACCAAATATAGATTATAAAACAAAATAAAATATTCAGAGACTGAGGAGAAGGCCAGCTTCCCCCAAGAACCCAAAAACATCATGGCCAGGGTCCAGACACGCTGGTCCGAGGACCTTAGAGAGATAATATTTACCGCTATCTCTAGAAACATACGAAACGGGAGGTGACTGCACACATTTTGACCTCCGCCAAGGTGCGATCGAGACTAAACACCCGGTTCACTTCTGCCAGCCATCGCAGTTTAACATCCACTCCTAGGTTACCCTCAAACTTGAGCTTCATATGTTCCATCCGTGGTGCAAAAGCAAGGCTTGCAGGGAAAGTGAGGGCCGGAAGGCTGTGGTCGACTCATCGAGGAGGTGAAGTAAAGTACTGGGGGATGAATGGGGTGGCAACAGGGCCGGGAGGGCGCCATCATCCCGCTCAGCACAGACCACGTAGTCAGCAACATTTTCACCGACATGAGAAGACTTCGAGGCAGGGGGCAAGTCTTCCTCACTGGAGTCCACATCATCCTTACAGCACTTTGAGGAGGAGGAGGCAGCCAGCAGTGAAGTTAAATTAAGAAACTTTCTATAAGTACTGTAATACTTTATTATAATATGCTGGTAGAAAAAAATAACTTTTCACAAAACAAAACGAACTACCTTAGTCAAACCACGCTCTGGAGTCACTTTGGGTGGGGTCGGAAAAGGGGACTTCCCAGCTACAGCGTTGCCAAATCTCTCCCAGTACTAGGGCAATTAAATAGGATTAGAGATCGCCTGATCCTTTTAAGCCTACACCACCCCACCACCTCTCTCTCTCTCTCTCTCTCTCTCTCTCTCTCTCTCTCTCTGCATAATTTTGTAAAAAAGAGTAAAGAAAACTCCCAAAAAACTTTCTAAATAATATAACATACCTATTCTGCTTTCGACTTATTTCCCCACACCACCACTGAGGTATTTATAAGTTCCTTCTCTCGGCTGTGTATTGGTCCACCACGATTCATGACGCTTCCTTTCATCTTGCTGGGTGGGTGGCCACAGGTGATGAATGAATGACCCTGACTCACCTTAATCCCTGACCCCTGACTTGCCTGCCTTCCCAGACCTACCTGACAACCCCGCAAAATAGCGTTGCCACGTGTCGTGCTATTTATGTATGTATACTAATTGTTATTATCTATATTACAATAGTACAGTGCATTCATAACACTACAAACCCTTATTGAATCTAAAAAGTATCTAATGGGAAATAAAACATAAGAATAAGTAGTAATTAGGTGACGAATGACACGAAGTGATGTGTGTTGGGGCTGATTTGGCATAGTGGCGAGCCGGGGATTTACCGCAGCGTCCACACCCAAAGTGACTCCAGAGCGTGGTTTGACTATAGTTTAGCCTAACATACATCAATCTTCTACTTTATCATCAGCAGCAGGGGTTTCAGCTGCTGTTTTCTGCTCACATTTATTCTTGTACATTTCACTATTCATTCTTTTAACCATTTTTTTCTTTTTCAATATCATGACAATTATAATTTGAGATAATTCCCTTTGTGTGAAGCAACCCACTAATGGTCTTAGTTGACAGTCTATTTCTCAGTTTTGTTTTCATGCGATTTATGCTTGAAAATACTCGCTCCACCGTTGCACTTGAGTGAGGCAAGCACAACAAATTAAGCATGAAGGTAGAGAGGTGTGGATACATTGGGTCATTATCCGTGATCAACAAAAAGGAAGAGGGGAGGCGAAATACGCGTTTACTACTTGATTCCAGCTGAGGAGTGGAGGGGGGAAGAGAGGCCAAATACGTGTACTGAGTTTGATTTCTCGGGGGGAGTGGGGGGAAGGAAGGGAAGGAAGGGACATGTTACGTGGGAAACAAACAAGGGTATGGGAGGGTTATAAAGTAAATAAATATTATTTATACTATTGGGCACTACACAGGCACTACCAGAGGCCTAGCTTCGCTAACCGCCCCCCAACCCCATCTGCTCTGCTCACTCCCTTCCCCTCTCATGAATTTCGAACTACCAGTAACTGGGAAATTTAATTTCTGGAGATATTCTGGAGAACCTATCAAAATTCTGTAGATTGCAGCAATAATTCGGTATTTCGTAAGATTCGTCGGAATGTCAGTACATTTCATGAAATTTCGGTAGATCTGGCAACACTGAATGGCGCTTGAAATAGTGGAGGTGAAGCACAGAAGCGTTTGAGATTTCGAGCCTTTCGCTTGTCTGAAGCGGGCGACCATGGAGCTGCAATTTATCTCTGCCAAGTTTCTCTCTTTCATGAGACGTGGACTTTCTTCTACTGAGCTGTCCTTGTACTTCATTCTATCTTTCTCTTCCTCTCTCCCAATTACATGTGTTTTTTTTTCAGTTTATCTTCTTCTCCCAATCTTATAAACCTTACTTCTCTACTCATTCATATGTTCACTAGTTTCCTTTTAATGCCAGACCTATCAGTTACTCTCGTAATGTTAACCTCGACACCCAAGCCATTCTTAGCGTTCTTCTGGTACCTCATATATCGTAACTGTCCTTACCGTGATCACTAAAGCCAGCCCTCTCCATTGCCCTCTCAGTGGTTAATCTCGCCATCCAAGCCATTCTTAGCATTCTTGAGGTAAACCACATCTCTGCTGCCTCAATGCTCTTTCTCATCTTCCCATCGACTGTCCACGTTTCAGACTTTTGATTAATTCTCACCACCGTAAATTATTCTTCGTTTGGATTTACAGAAACAACAACTACAACGAGGGTATGAGTTCAGTTTTGTATTAAGAGACGCTCGTTCCGGAACGCCTCACATCGCCGTTGTTTACATAATGTTGACTTCAGTGTCTCTTTCTCATTTCAACTAAACGTATTTCTTTTAATTTCAACATTGTGTTTCTTATTTATTTTTTTGTACACTACTTATTATTCTCGTCCTTCCTTTCTGAGCTTTCTTGGTATGTCTTTAAGCAGGTATAAGTATGTGGCATAAGTTTAAGGAAGGATTCTGATTTTTTTATGTAACATAGGAAAGCTGGCCAAGGGCAACGTGAAGCGAAAAAAAAAGGCCTAGTTGCCAGTCCCCTTGCAGGTCCGAGAGAGTTAGTTGAAAAAAAAGGGTTTAATGTCTTGAAACCTCCCTCCCTGAATTCAAATAACAGGAAGTTGGAAATAGAGAAGCAGGTAGGGAGGTGAGACAAATGAGTAGAAGGTGATAGACGCGTAGATATTGTACAGTAGATCATAAAAGAAGAATAAAAGTGAGGGACTTAGTGGAAGAATTGTTATTGGGCCGTCAAAGGATCAACGCTGGACAAACACAGGACCAGACAATCATGGCAAAAAATATCTGAGTCGTGACCAGGATTTGAACCCACGACTTCTTGGTGGGTTGGAAGACTTGCTACTGCTTGAACTACCGGAAATGATAATCGGTTACCGAGAAATCGGAAATTATGTTTTTTAGCGAGAAAATATATATTTTTACTATTGGGTCATGCATAAATAAATCGCAATCGCGTATCAGTCATCGAGGAAATATACAAGTTATCAAAAAAAAAATACGCATCGATTGCCTAGAAAATATATTAGCACTTCCCTGTGTTTGGCAGCGCGGCGAGCTCTCCCGACTCCCGCACTGCAATACAAAGATACGAATAGATTGCCGTCACCAGCGTTCCCATTTTAGCGCGAAACGCGCAATTTCCAGGGTGTTCAACAGTACTCGGCGCGTTTTTTTTTTTTTTTTTTAGAAAACTGCGCTAGCGCTTGTTCTAAGAACGAGGGAAATGACAATGCTCTGCGCGTTTTCTGGCGCATTATGAGAAATGAAAATAATATTAAGAAAAATGGAGTAAGGAAACAGTATTCTGCACTTTTTTTTTAACATACTAATTAATTTTAATAATATCTGTTTACTAAAGGCAGGTTCACATGTGTCAATATGCGACTGAAACTGCAAGTCGCTGGAAGTATCGACTGAGCTCTCCTAGTCGGAACACGTTCACACGTAGCGACTGGGAAGTATCGTCTGAGTGGGGGGATGTGAATGTGATATAAACAAATAGCTATCCATCAAGATGTCTTCCTTCGGGGACGATAACGATTGCGATCAAATTAAATCATCCCAAGTATTCAGCCTTCACCTCCAACAACATAGAGGGAAGCAGTTCTTGGAGAGTGGCAGTTATCTCATCGAACGTCGATTTGCGTAGGCTTTTTTTTGCTTTACAATTAATTCTTAGGGTCCCAGATGTGTTCTTTTTCTCTCACAAACTACAACATCTTTTCAACATCTGGACACCACATTTTCAAGCCTTTCTCCATGACGTCACAACGTAAATAAAGTCGCAAATCGACTAAACAAGACCAACATGTCGTTCTTGTTTTGCGACTGGATTTTGCAGGTCCCTAAGCACCGATATTCAGTCGAAAACTCTACCGACTTGCAATTTCAGTCGAATATTGACACGTGTAAACCCACCTTAAGTGTGAGAGGCACGTCACTCACCCCCGAGCGTGTCTTCTTCCGCTTGACGCGTAGGCACTCTATATAGCAGTAGCGAAGTGTATTTACCTAAGGATAAACGCATTAATGAGCTTGCAGAAGGAACCACTGTAGTAGTTCACTGGATCAGGAAGACGAGGCTAATGAAAAAGAATTTGATTGGACTTTTTTTCGCTTGTAAAAGTAAGTATGAAACAGATAATTAATATCTAGCATGATATGTGTCCCTCACCAGCCTTTAGACATGCATGTGTGTTCAGTGGCACTATGTTCCTAGTAATCTGTATTATGAAAATTTTGTTTTCAATTTTTCTTTTTTTTCTCGTATAGGTTCAAGGAACACCACACACAAATCTGTAGACTGTTATGTAGCGCGTTTTGTTGTAAAATAGCACGTTTCTAGGAACTTTGCTGCGTGTTTTGATTTTAGGAATACACCTCATGATACACTAATTATTAGTTTGATAATGTGCGAGCTACAACAATTTTCCCATATTTTTCTGCTTCCTAATGTTACTGACAATTGACATCCTAGGGTATATTTCTTAAGAAGCCCTTTCTCAAAGTTGTTCTTGTTCATAGTGACCAATGACCGAGCTAAGTTTGTAAAACAAGTAATTGCAGTCAAGAATGTTGGGAAAAATGTTCTTCATTGCATGGAGAATCTGTGAAATTCTTTAACATCTTTCTTCTCTAAGATAGAATGATATAACAAGAGTAATGCTTTGAAAACTGCTATGATGGCCACCACAGGCCTCATATATTAAATTAACGTAAGAAAGAAGCTATTCAAGAATTTAGAAAAGCTACCTAAGCACGTTGCTTATAGGTCATAAGTACCTTCTTGGTGCAAACAAAATACAGTACCTCCAAAAATTACTTTTCTTGGATGCAGTTACTTAGTTTTGAATCATGTCAAGATTAGTGGACCCAACATCTCCATGTCAAGAACAGCGAACCCAATGATCCTCATGTCAAGAATAGTCTACCGATATATCTTGATGTTAAGAAAAGACTAAAAATAATATACTAAAAATTCATGTTAGGTTAGCCCAGCCTAATCTGTATCTAGTAAAGCAAAGCTTAGAGAGTTGGTTTCACAACTTCCGTAAACGTATGACAGATCTTGAGAGTTCTTGAATATCTGAATACAGAAGTAAAAACCAACGTCTGAGCATAAAACAGCATGTTAAAACAGCTATTAAACCAGGGAGGATTCATAATGGTTAACTAATAAACAGAAGCTTTGGAATTTAATCAGATCTTGAAATGTCTGATAACAAAGTATCAAAGTGTTCATGTAAAGAACAGCAAACCTGATTATTCCCATTTACAAGATAGCGAACCCATATATCCTCATGTGAAGAATAGCGAACCGTGCCGCGAGTGGGTCCGCTGGTCTTGACATGAATTCTTAGTTTATATATTTGCTTTACTTTATGGAACTTGTAATATTTGATTAGCGTATTTTTGGATGCAGGACTACTTTTTTTTTTTTTTTTTACTTCTACAGTAAATGAAACCACTCATATAGGTAACAAAAAGATTATCTGGTTAGATTTTCGAGTGTTGTCTTGTTTCCTGGAGGAAGGTATGCAGGAGTGTCATGAAGGCCAAACCAGGGTCACAGGAACCAACCAACCTGATTGTGATGGCATGTGGATGTGGAGAGGTGCAAGTGAGTGGAGAACAGTGCCAAGGCAGTGGTGGCAGGGGGCGGCATAACAAAAGGTATTCTGGTGTGACTATGTGCTCACAAGTATGCTAGGTAACCCGAAACAACAGTAAACACAATCAATGTCTGAAAAGTCATTCTTGTCACCGCCAAAGTGTCAAGAACTGCCTACTGTGGTGGCACACACAGCACTACGACTAAATCAGATGGTATGTTCTTTCCAGTAAGATATTATTGTATTCAAATAAGTCTTACTTATCAATATAAATACATTAAGAAGTAATCACTTTTTTTTTATGTCCTGGCCTATAACGCCTGTAGGTTACTTGAAGAGTATTGGAATCGCTGTTAAGCTTCCACTCATTAGTGGCGCAGGCAAATTTATTTATAGTGGTACCCATAGTGTCCATGTCACTACCCAAGCACATCTTTGGTGTAACCACCTAGAACTTGGGTATCATGGTGCCCTAGGTAAATCTAAACCCCTCGACAAATGGCAAAGTATCAAGGTGATACGTGGTGGGGTTTGAACATACGCGTTGACGTCTGCCCGATAGCACACTCACCACCTTATCCACTAGGCCACTGCCTCCTTACAATCCTAAACAAGAAATCACGTTGATTAAGGTTGAAGTGGTGCCTTGAATTTGATGTCGTCAGAAGTTACAAGCGCTCCCAGTAGTTCGCAACTTCCGATGTCCATTTACGATGTAATATGGCTGCGCCCATAGACGAACGATGTTTCCTGTATATGTCGTATCAAGTTGCGAGGTCGACCGTGTGAGTTCCAAGAGAACGTTAGAGATACGGTGTTTTGATTATGCGGCCCCAAGGCGACCGTTGCAGGGGAGGAGGAGGTGACGTACTCCTTCCTTCACCTATCCCATGGGAGCCCAGGTGAGGGGAATCGAGCTCTCAGCCCTGCCCAGGAGGCTAACCTGCTCCTGGATTGCTGTAGACGTGCGCTGCATGACGGATGGGGTGGCCGCCTTCAGGAGGCAGGTGGGGCTGGCCGCATTATTGCAAGTAATGCAGTTCAGGCTGCACCTTACTTCAGCCCTGTTAACGACAAGGTGATGGGACCTTAGGGAAGGCAGCAGGGTCTCGCCGTTCTGCTCTGCAGTGACAAGTGTTTGGGTGAGGGTGGCGTCGACCACCGTGCAGCCACTCCTCTATGCCAGGGAGGGCAAGGCTGTTATAGGCCGGTACATTAAACTCTAGATGAACAATGTAGCCCCCCAAGCCAGGAGATCTGTCGTAAAAATGTCATACTGGGTCAGGTGTTTGACTTCGGGTCATCCGCTGCTCCTCCCTCAAAAGAAAAGTCCCCGCAAGCCCACGCTCTAGGGCTGCACTCCTAGTTGCTAAATCTAGGATAGAGAGAGAGAGAGAGAGAGAGAGAGAGAGAGAGAGAGAGAGAGAGAGAGAGAGAGAGAGAGAGAGAAGTAGCACTTAGGCTTCAGGTGTGGACCGTGCATGTGCAGGGATTAGTAATTATTACTATTGTTGTTATTGTTGTTGTGCCGGTGATCTGTTGCATGCCGGGCTCAGGCCACGCCAATTCTCAGTCACACAGTTAGCGTCACCTCTGTTCTCACACGGAGCCCGTCATTACAAACCGATTGTTTGGATTCACACCTTTGCTTTTCGTGGCGTTTATTTGAAGTTGCTCAAACAAGATCCAGGAAAAGCAAAACTGCATCTAAACCACTGCTTTGTAGGATCACAAATGTGAAAGCAAACAATAGACCAACGCCCCTACGTGCGCACTGACTGTGTTAATTAATTTAAGAGGGCATCCTGTCAGGCCTGTACAACATATCACCTGCACAACAGCAACAGCAGTACCACCAACAGCAACAACAACACTTCCTGCCTTCACAGGATAAACTGCCCTATATCTCCGTCCATGACGGCAAGAAACATCAAGCCGCTCTTTACATTTCCTCAGCAACAGAACACTCTCTGCCTCTCTGCCCTGTTGCGCCATGCCTCTTCTGTCTGCTGGCCCTCTCCTCGCCCGCTTCGCATCGCCGTCAGGACACAATGGGTAATTACCAAGTTTGATAATTCGCTGCTCACATTCTATTTTCTTTCTTATCATGGTAAGATCTCTCTCTCTCTCTCTCTCTCTCTCTCTCTCTCTCTCTCTCTCTCTCTCTCTCTCTCTCAACTACAGCCAACCATTCATTTTCGAGGTACAGTGCTCATTGCAAATTAAAGAACAAGTAAACACAGTGCCTTATATACATACACTGTTTCTATACTGTGCTATACTCAACTATAAATTAAATAATGTGGGCAACTTCTCTCATGGAATTTAGATTATGAAAAGAGAAAAGGAAAAACAATAAAGTAAGACAGAGAGAGAGAGAGAGAGAGAGAGAGAGAGAGAGAGAGAGAGAGAGAGAAACATACTTCTCACAGGAAATACGGTTCCTATGAATGTCCTCTAAAGGTATCACATTACACATTGGGATCTCATGTACTGTAGGATTTATAAAACGACGCTAGCGATTGGCTTGTCGGAGTGAACTCTACCCACTCCGCCCACTTTCCTCTTGTCTCTTTGTTTTGTTCTAAGAGCAAATCTATGCGAGAATAGGTTTGCTTAGTAACTGTTATCCCTTGAGAAGCAAACCTAATGATGAGCAACAGCAGAGCCAACGTAAATTGTCGAATAATGTGTGTGTGTGTGTGTGTGTGTGTGTGTGTGTGTGTGTGTGTGTGTGTGTGTGTGTGTGTGTGTGTGTGCAATCATGTGGTTTGGCGAAAAAATCTCTTCAGGCTGGCTTGAGCTCTCCACTCATGGCGCCAATACTCAGGTGTGACTTTTTGCATGACTCGTGGCGGTGATGGAAACCCATTGTGTTGTGTTACTTATTACGACATTGCTTGTTACTCACTACCTGCTCCTTGTTGCGTTTTATATCTAAGATTCCTGTCTCACCATTTTGTAGGAGTGAAAGAAATTTCTTTGAGACCTTGTTGTCGAATTCTGTGTGTTATCGTCGTATTGTTATTTACTCTACATTATTTATTTACTAACTGTTCCCAAACCATATCATTATCACTCACCAGTGAAAATTACGAGCTGGTTATTGTACTCTGTGCATGTCTTCTCCCAGAGTGTCTGAGGGGGCAGCTCATGAGACAATCTTCCTAAGTCTCACTATCTGTCATGATTATTCACGTTGGCTGCTGCCTCATAGAATTTACTATAAAACATTGGCAACATAGACCTCAGCAACTACCAAAAACAGCTTTTTTGAGGTTAGCAGCCAACTGTGATAACAAATTGTAAGATACCCCATTAACATCAAATGTATACATAACACGATGATGTCATGTTGGTATATATATTAGACATGTAGCATGTGGGTCCTCAGCAGTAAGGAACAGAATATTATTATCATTATAATAATTACGCACACACACACACACACACACACACACACACACACACACACACACACACACACACACACACACACACACACACATTGGAAATTGCTGTACCGAGAGCCAAGAGGGTTTCGGCAATGACAGACATTTCCAGTGGCGGGGTACTCCTGCCAGACATCAAAAATAAGGCAACGAAAATTGTGTTAGATTAGTCTTTGAGCTAGTGTCTTCTTTCAGAAACGACCACACTTCCAGACATTGCACGTGGTGGTGAGAGGAGGGAGGCAGCCAGGCAACTCGAAACAGCTACACCCCTCAAGCTGACATAGATTACCCCATGAGCTAACAGAATAAATCAGTTTGGAGGAGTTTCATGGTGTGTGGTTGTGGTAGACTACCATTGAAATGTCTGACAATGGCTATTGTGAAAAGGCACTATATTACGGCCCGCCCGTAACATACTCCACTACCATCACCTCTTCCGCTTGTTACCTCGTTCGCCTCCTCTCCGCCTCCCCTTCCACGTCACCGTCTCGTGAACCTTTCACGCTACCGTCTCATGAACCCTCCACATCACCGTTTAATGAAGCCCCGCTACTGTCCCGAAGTTGGATTCACGCGGCCCCATTCGACTCAACCGGAAGTGTTAAGCCAGCTCTTGGCTTTCTGGAAGTCAAGTTGAGGTCCAGGTTTCAACCAGTGAACACAACGCCTCTTGGGTCTACCGTCAACCATCACCCAGCACTTCACCACTGCGACACCTCATAAGTATCACTTCCCCTCGTCCCGTGTTTTCCACATTGCCTCCATATATGATTAGGATTATTGTAAGGTATTAAGTTGGGTTCTTTATTGTTGTATTTATTACTGTGTTATATGTATATGTGTATGGCATTTTCCTGTGTTTCATGTTATATATCTGTGTTTCATGTTTCATGTTATATCTGTGTGTCAGTTTCATTATGGGTTATTAAAATAGCTTTTTAAAGTGCCCCCTTTGCATTTCCTCACCAGTTGAACCTGCAGGTTTTTTTTTTATTGTTATTGTTCACCGGCTCCCCGATGCCAATCTTACCCGTTTAACCGGTGAACGTAACAACTATCATAGAAAACATTTCGTAAGTAGTTTCACTTTGTTAGCTAATAAATCAACCAAGGCGAGTTCTGAGGAAAGGGATTTCAGCATGTCTGGTTATCGTAGATCACCACTGAAAGTGTCTGGTAGTAGTTGTTTTTGAAAAGAAAGTAATAATTAAGGCGCGTCCATACGTGATATTTTATTTACCCAGAGTTTCCGACTCACAATCGGTGCCTAGCGACTGGAGAAAGCAGTCGCAAAACAAGACCAACATATTGGTCTTGCTAGTCCGTGACGTCACGGAGTAAGCTTTGAAAATGTGGTGTCCAGATATAGAGATGTTAGAGTTGGTAAGGGAAAGAAGAACACATCTGGGGCCCTAGAAATGAATTATACAGTAAAAAAAAAAAAAAAAAAAAAAAAAAAAGTTTCCCTCAATGTAGGGTGTATGATGAGTCCAGTGAAACTTGGCAGGTTGCTGTAACTTTATTCAGGTTTCAACCTGAAACCAACATCAATGACAATACACAACATCCTGTACGAGCTAACGCCACAAATACCTAACCCACATTATTCAATAAACACTTGACACATTGTTGATCATTAATTGTTAGTGCCATTAATTATATGATGAGCATCATGAATCATAGTAAATCATCACAAACTAGTGTAAAACCCAATCACTTACACGGTACCTCCAGCCACTACAGACCCATCACAGTGCGTAGTAAGTACATCATACGCATCAGTAACACCACATCCATACAGCGCCCTTTCACTTCAAAGAACTGTAACCGCCATATGTAATATTAATATAAACCCTGAATAGAATGGTAGGATATACTAAATACAAAACATCCAACGACGTACGAGTAACTCAAGCACCATATGTTCTCTATTCAAGCTGTATTTACACATTAATCGCTACATGAAGTTAACATATCCTAATACAAAACGTAACATACCGGTAATATTATCCCAACCATTGCACAAATATTCCCATGTAGGGGGAATAGGGACACTTAGCAAACCAGCCCAGAGTACTCTTCCCTCATGACGACCTGCCAACGACAGCCGCCACGTCAAAGCGCCCGATCTACCTCGCCTCTTACTATCATTATTACAGCAAATAAAGTTAAACAAATCCAAACTAAAATATAAAATGATACAGGTAACCATTCCATGCCTATAATAAATGAGTATTAAACATACATTTATAATTAAACTAACCAAAGAAAACTAGTCAAATCGTGTAGACTAACTCAAATTTAAATATCGTCTCTGACGATACACAGGGTGTTGTTGGAGGTGAGGATTGAAGACTCGTCTGGATTTAATTTGATCACCATTGTACATAACCCTCCCCCCACAGGTAACGTCTGGCTTTGGTAGTTTCTGAAAGAATGTGCTTTACTGGAAAATTTGCTGTTAGCTTTAGCTTAAAAGCTAATCTAGCAATATTTCTGGTTTCTTATCTTTTATATCTGGCAAGGTATCTCGCCTCTCAAAATGTCTGCCGTTATCATTTCCGTTATGTAAATAACTACATCCCTTGATTCATTTACAAAGTTTTCTTTTTGTTGTATGATGAATAAGTTAGCACATTCTGGGGCTACTTTGTTTTGGCGGTACAGGACACTCTTAGCAATATTACCCGGGCAGATGTCCAGTTTCATGCACAGATGGGCCCACAGTTCATTGTAAAGTGTAAAAAAATTTGTTTGCTTTCCATCTAACCTGAACCGTCTTGCTCTCGGTCAAATGTATGGTCATCTTAGGTCCAGCGTCACAGCTCCGAGGATATCCTGGCGTTGCCTCCCCGCGGTGACACACTATACACTACTGCACAAGTCTCCAACCATGAAGGACACGCCTGCCTTCCTCCTCCTCCTCCTTTTCACCCTTTTGCTGCTGCTTCTGGCGCCTGGAGGATTCCTCGGCAGTGCCCACGCCCAGCAGTGTCCGCCCGCTTTCCACACCGTGGACCAAGAATACCTCAAAATTACCACTGCACACAGAACCTATGAGCAAATAAACACAAACATGTACGTGCGCCCACAGCGAGACCTGAGAGTTGTGCTGGGAGTGGAAGGAAGCGACAAGAACCACACCGCCGAATTTGTAATGGAAAGAGACTGCTTCAAGGGTGACTGGCAGTGGTGGGAACTGTGGGTGAAGATGAAGGAGTTGGGCACATACAAAGACCTCTTCAGCCAAGTTAAGGCAATATACAATCTCCAGGTGAGGACAAGCGAATGTATTAAGCCGTGTGTCAGGAAAGTCTACATGCAAGGTCTTGTCAGCCTCCACGTCTGGGCTTCAGGCGCCTCACACTGGAGACTTGACCACCCGGGGACACACTGCGGCCACATCCCTCAGTGGAAGAGGGGCGGGCAGTGGGACATCCCCAAGTCCACAGATGTAAACCTTTCATCGCTTGTGACGACACCACATCTGCGCCCACACCATGTATGTACGTCCTCATCATCATGGTAGTAGTAGTAGTAGTAGTAGTAGTAGTAGTAATGGGAGGCCTGTCAGCTGTGGGCGGGCATCGTATTTGGGAATTGCTGACGCATAGTGTGTACTTGTTTTCCTGTCCTAAACATATACACAGTTTATGAGCTTGTCCACCGTATCATAATTTATGTACGGCCGGTATGGACACGAGCATCCATTTCAGCCTGTTTACACTGGCTGATTGTTTATTTATAAATAGTAAGAACCAAATAAATGTTTAAAAAATCACATTAACGGACAGTTTTGGCATCTTTCTTATATGGAAAGGACCAAATTTATCTTACAACCTAACAATTGAATAGTTCTGCGACACTGACTACACTGTCCGAAAAATCTGAATCAGATCCATACTTGGGGGGACTACAGCCCCCTCAGTACTCCCAGATCGTACACCTATGAGTAATAGTAATATTTGTAGCAGTATTACAAGTACTTGTTGTTGTTGTTATTGTTGTTGTTGTTGTTATTGTTGTATCAGTAGATGTATGACTATTAGTGTTAGTAGAGTGATAACAATCGTTTCCTTTGCCTTCAGATGTACTACCATTGTGCTCACAGAATACACAGTAGAACCACCACGTGAATAAAATGATGCCAACAGCCTGTTTGAACCTTCAACCTGCTGCTGACACAACACCCACCAACAGCCTGCCTGAACCTTCAACCTGCTGCTGACACAATACCCACCAACAGCCTGTCTGAACCTTCAACCTGCTGCTGACACAACACCCACCAACAGCCTGTCTGAACCTTCAACCTGCTGCTGACACAACACCCACCAACAGCCTGTCTGAACCTTCAACCTGCTGCTGACACAACACCCACCAACAGCCTGTCTGAACCTTCAACCTGCTGCTGACACAATACCCACCAACAGCCTGTCTGAACCTTCAACCTGCTGCTGATACACCACACCCACCAACAGCCTGTCTGAACCTTCAACCTGCTGCTGACACAACACCCACCAACAGCCTGTCTGAACCTTCAACCTGCTGCTGATACACCACACCCACCAACAGCCTGTCTGAACTTTCAACCTGCTGCTGATACACCACACCCACCAACAGCCTGTCTGAACTTGCTGCTGGCAAACCACACCCACCATCAACCTGTCTGGAACATGCGGGAGCGAGGTCGTTTGCCATTAGGAGAACGTCTGTGTGTGTGCGGCGCTATTCAAACAGAGAGTATCATGTGGTAGAGGTCTGTCCTGTCTCAGATAATGTTAGGCGAAGTTATAACTTACAAAGCCTAGAAAATCTCTTTAATGGCAAATATAACATTGAACAATCCTGTAAAATATGTCATATAATTCTGAACTTGTATAATTGAGTTGCTGTAAGTTATCAAGATGTTTCCCTATGTAATTCGTTAAATGTAGGTGTGGCTTTTTAGATGTATACTCATATTTCCTAAGGCACGGTATATAATTCCCAGTGTATGGAGATACGCATGTTACTGTTTGGAGGTTGTATGTTTTGTGTTGCTAGCTTCAAATGTTTTTTTAAAGTTTACATTTTGACATTTTAGTTAATGCTGCACATTATATATTACTTTAATATGTGGACTGTGGTTTAGCTGAATTTCAAAATATGTTGGTTTTAAGAGCTTTCTTATGTTTTGAGAAATATTGTGATGTGTAAAAAAAATAAATTAAAAAAAATTGTGGTCAATAAACTATCTATCTATACATCTACCTGAACCTGCTGGCTAACAAACAACACCCACCAACAGCCTGTCTGAACCTGCTGCTGACACACGGAACCCCACCAACAGCCTCTCTGAACTAGATATATAGCAGAAGATTATGAACAAATGTGAAAATACAGAGAGCTATGTTGTCAATATAGGTTATAAAAATTGATCTGTTGAATGTGCATCACCAGATCTCGTGAATACTATTAGTATAAACACTTGGGTTCAATGTTTTGTGGTGTATCAAGATTTATCAGGAGAGGCAATAACACATTCCAGACAACTGTGGTAGTGTTGTACCCCATCATGCATAAAAACAGCCGCGACCACTGCAACTTGTGCCATAGCGAAGGCGATGTGTGTGTGTGTGTGTGTGTGTGTGTGTGTGTGTGTGTGTGTAATTCGCCTCGGTCGTCTGCTGGTCCCCAGCCAGCCTTCCCCATTACGGAGCGAGCTCAGAGCTCATAGACCGATCTTCGGGTAGGACTGAGACCACATAACACACAACACACACCGGGAAAGCGAGGCCACAACCCCTCGAGTTACATCCCGTACCTATTTACTGCTAGGTGAACAAGGGCCACACATTAAGAGGCTTGCCCATTTGCCTCGCCGCTTACCGGGACTCGAACCCGGCCCTCTCGATTGTGAGTCGAGCGTGCTAGCCACTACACTACGCGCTGTGTGTTTCACTGTTTGATCTGCTGCAGTCTCTGACGAGACAGCCAGACGTTACCCTACGGAGCGAGCTCAGAGCTCATTATTTCCGATCTTTGGATAGGCTCACACCACACACCGGGACAACAAGGTCACAACTCTTCGATCTACATCCCGTACCTACTCACTGCTAGGTGAACAGGGGCTACACGTGAAAGGAGACACACCCAAATATCTCCACCCGGCCGGGGAATCGAACCCTGGTCCTCTGGCTTGTGAAGCCAGTGTGTGTGTGTGTGTGTGTGTGTGTGTGTGTGTGTGTGTTCACGGAGACTAAACGGGAACGACTATTAAGGCTTCCATCCACACACCAGAGAAACAATCAAACAAACAAACACATGAAATGAGAAACAAATTACGGAATGTTTATGATGTAGAATTCATCACATAATTATCTTGCCAGGACTCCATTGGCCAGTACTTCGTGTAGAGAGCAAGGTAAACAATGTGTGTAGTTTACATAGTTTTGTCATTTTCCAACCATTCTGTCTTGCCTGCACTGCAAGGCGACACAGGTGTCATTGAGGGTGAGGGCACGGTGTGGCATGAAGAAGTGTCCCACCATGACGAGACGGGAAGTAAAGACCTGCCCTGCCAGACGCACGAATCATTCGCTCCACGGAGCGACGTGGACGCTTTAGTTGCGCCCAACACCAACACCAAAAACGCAAACACCAACACCACCATCACCATTACCAACACCAACACCAACAACAATAATGATGATGATAATAATAATAATAATAATAATAATAATAATAATAATAATAATAATAATAATAATGATGATAACAATAATAATAATAATAATGATAATAATAATACCTGTGGTTGTAGTAGTAGTAGTAGTAGTAGTAGTAGTAGTAGTAGTAGTAGTAGTAATAGTAGTGACGATAGATAATAAAGAACATAGCACCAACACCAAGGTTAAGTTAGATCCATAGTTAGGTTAAGCATTTCAGTTCATTGTCTTAGTGCCCCCCCCCTGTACATTTTCAGCGTAATTTTTTACATTGCCAAAGTAATAAACCGTATATTATTATTATTATTATTATTAAGGTGAGCAATACTGATGATAACATTTAAAAGAATCAATAATACTAAACCTTTTATCATTACCATTCATGCTAATATCAATTCTACTTAACTAACTCGTAATAACAGTTCCATCATTAACGTTGCCTTTATAATAACAATGATAATAATAATGAATACTTTATTTAGTCAATTTGTAATGATACATACACATTGAAACTCTTTGTGGATCCAGATCATTCAAAGTTACAGTTACAACCCACATACAGTACAACACACAATAAAATATGTGACAAGGTAAGGTCCAAGACTAAAACTATATACACTACACTATTAATTTTTAAAAACACCATGCTGTAAATTTATCCTCCATCAGAATCGAAATCACAATGGAAGCAATAACTTTACCTTTTTGCATGGACATAATTATACTATTTAATGCTAACTGGTACAAATAAATTTTTATATCTAGATGTTTTCTGTGAAGACAAACCCAATCTTTTTCCAGATCTTAAGAACACGTAGTTATCATTGAGAGGATGGGTATTGTCGTTCATTATTTTCCTAGTTGTACACAATACATTTCTGGAATATAGGTCATCTAGTGTTGTTACCTTTACACCCAATTTATCAGCAATTCTCACAACCTTTTTGAGTTTTTTTTTTTTTTTTTTTTTTTTCTTTTATTATTTTTTTTTTTTACAGTTAAGCACCCATACAGCGTTGTTAAACCAAAACATAGAGTTGACTCAACAGACTTATAGAACATAGCAAGAATAGTATTTTCAATTTTTAGATTTCTTAAAATACTCAGAAAGTGAATTCTCTGCATACATTTGCCATACACCACATCATCAATTTGCACCCTTAAATATTTATAATCATGTACAATTTCTACCTGTTCCTCTTTAATTACAAGATTTTGAGTACACCTCTCTCTCTTACGAAAATCAATTAACATTTCCTTTGTCTTTTTTCCATTTAAATTCAAATAATTATCATCACACCATTTAACAAAATTATTTACTTGAGAACTAGGTAAATATGGAATGTTTTGCTGCTGCTTTATTCTTACTAATGTAAGCAAATATAATTCCTAATTAAGTAAAAAAAAAAAAAAATGACGCTATAAAGCAGCCAGCTGCTGTTTGTCACCAGCACTGGTTATTTGACAAGTGGTAACAAATGCACCGTAGTCATCACCTCACCGAGCACAGCGGTCAGAGTAGAGACCAGCAGGGACAGGGTCTCTCGACCCTGAGCAGGGATATGAACGTCCGTCACGGTCGGTGACCAATTTATAAATGACTTCTTTTACTACTAAGAGATCCCATACATATATTTTAGTAAATTTCGACTGCTTGAGACGTACACTTCCTCAAAATAGGTATATTGAATGATATACTAAACTATGTTAAGTTTTGGGGAAAATCAAGATTGTAAGCATTTTACCCATTGGAATTGTACTGGATGAGATCCTCTCCTCATCCTCTCTGCCGGCGTGCAGTACGATATCTTGGGAACTTTCCCATTTCGTCATGGTGGGACACTTCTTCATGCCACAACGGCAGGCAGGATATCCTGCTGCGCTGCGCCACTCTTCGCTGCGCACACCAGCCACGGGAAGGTGTGTCCCATAGCGCTAAATGTTACGTAAAAAGAGAAAAAGAAAGGGAAAAAAGAAGGTACTATTTCGTTTCTTCACCATTAGCCTCTAGAAAATCATACGCTCTCATTATTTTTTTCATACTCTGATGAACTCAACACACTTCACCAAAAATTCTGCTTTGCAGATACTGAAGTATTTCCTTATCTTTTTATTTTCACTCTTGCAGTCACTTCACTTCCTCACCACAATGCTCTACATAACGGAGAGCCACCTTATTCCATCCCCTGGTAAGCTCTGGGGAGGTTTTGATACATGTCCGCCACAAATCCTGTCGCGCACATCGGAGCTTGCCCTAATTAAGGCGGGCTCGCACGTGTCAATTTGCTGTTGGAAATGTCAGCCACTAGAGTTATCGGCTGGAATTTGGTGCCTAACGAATGAAAAAAACAGCCGCAAAACAAGACCGACACGTTGGTCTTGTCCAACCACTATCGGCTTTGTTTACATTGTGACGTCATGAAAAAAGGTTTGAACATGTGGTGTACAGAGGCAGAGATGATGATGTTGGAGCTAGTGAGGGACAAATTGCATGTCTGGGACCTGAAAATTAGTTGAACAGCATAAAAAGAAAAAAAAAGAACCTGCCTAGAAATACATGTGATGTGATCGCTGCCACTTTCCAATGACTGTTTTCCTCTCTGCATGGTGTTGTTGGAGGTGAGGATTGAATACCTGTGATGATTTATGTTAATCGCAATAGTGCATTATCTTTTGTTAAGATGAATACTTTTCTTATAAGAAATGTAGGCCAACCAGCCGATACTTCCCAGCTGCTATATGTGTGTGAACATGTTCCGGCTGGCAGGGCTCTGTCAATACTTCTAGCGGCTAGCATTCCAGCCCTAAATTGACACGTTGTGAATCCGCCTTTACCTTGGTACTCACTCCGTTTTTTTCCTCCTTTTCCGCCTCCCTCTTCCCACCGCAGGTCAGCCCTTAGAGCGGAATGGGTCACTTCTTTAAAACGTTCCTGTGCCTCAGCTGTCTCTTCATCAAACCAAAACAAACGGGATCATGGACGACGAGCAGAGGAGGCGATTACCTATTATCGGTCTTAATTTACTGATTATTCGAAGAAATAGGCACAGAAAACGTGTCTAGGCAAGACGGTAGCTTCAGCGCAGAGAAGAGAGCATGTGCCATAGATAATGAGAGCGCTGGATCATTTCAATGAAGAGTTCCCTTCACTTTTAATTTGTATGATTATGTAATTGATCATTCTTTTCTTGTACATAATATCTCACATGTATGCGAGTGTTCGTGTGCCAGCATGGCAATATTTACAAACAGATGCCGGAAGATGCCGAAAGAGTTTAATTATGAGCCGGAAGACGCTGGAAATGCCGATAGAAGCTCTCGTGTGACGCCCCCTTTAGGTCTGCCGCTGCTGTGTCTCCTAGCCATACTTCGAGAGGAAAGATTTGTTCGACCAAGGATTCGGAACCATGACTCGAGGTACACCTGCGTTTAAAGTGCGTCACAGGCCACACTCAATGACAACACTCGTATTCCCTTAGATAATCTACCAATCACGTCACAGTGTGTGGGGCAGGGAGGAGTCCTGACAATCTTGAAGCTGCTTTGTTTTGGTGTGGCAGGTGTTGCTACTTGTACATCGGAGGAATAACATTTCCTGCCTTGCACTGTTGTGAATTCCTTTAAAAGTCACTGTGCTGCTGCTGCGAACGTGAACTGCTTCGCGCGTGTTTGAAAAAACAAACAAACTTATTTTAGAGACTCATAAGTGTGGCTTGTGGCAGAGTAAGTACTGCTGTGAAGTGTCGATAACTGTGTCAGAAAAAAAACGTGATTGTAGAGATGATGTTTAAGTGTGGTTCCGGAAGCGGCTGTGGTGGTGGTTGTGCACAAACTCTCGCTAATCACAAGACTAAGTGCAGAAGCTGTTGTGAGTTTCCTTATGTATCATGGCGTTTTGCTTGTTATAATACGTACTGCGCGTTAATGTGATTTTAATTGAAAGACAATCAAGAATAGTGATGGTGGTGGTGGTGGTGATGGTGGTGGAAAAACATTCGTCGATCACTAGACTAAAAAATGTAAGAACTCTTGTGACCTTCGCAGCATCAGAGGAACACAAGACGAATACGCGTTCTCCCATCACTGGCTTCGCTCACCACTCAGGTATGGAGGGGAGGGGACGGGAGGAGAGGAGGGAAGCGCATGAGAGGGTAAGAAAGTAAGAAGTTCTTGCAAAAAGCCATCAGGCCTACACGTGGCAGCCCTTTTCCGATGTGCACTCCTTTTCACCAATCACCATTATCATCGTTTATCTAATAATCTTTTGACGCTCCCTATTAACTCAGTACTAACTAACTGATTACTGAGTCTACTCCATTCATCTGCCACTTGGTTTCAGAATTAATTCCTTCCTATTCATTCTTTTACTTATCTAATTTAACTTCTTTTAAGACACTTCATAATTAAGTAAATTTGCATCACCTTCAGTGTTTTGTTTTTTTTACTTTTTTCTTCATTAACTGAATCCCTTCTTACTTACACACACACACACACACACACACACACACACACATGTCTAGCCAGGTATCTTGACTCAACCATCCCCACGCTCGCTAGACTGAGCCACAAGCATAGTCACGCGGCGCCTCCCAGCGCCTCGCGGCAGATGGTCCCACTTCTCAGCCAGTCATGTTATATTAAGCATTTATCACTTGTGGGTTTTTCTGAGAGAACTGGAGGAAAAAAAGTTCATTTCCCTTCCACCACCTGGCAGTGCTGCTCAGGATGGACTCGCCGTGGCATCTGCTCCTGTTCTTGAAAGTTACTCCGCTTTTACGTGAGCCAGTGTTGCATTAACCCTTCCACTGCCAGCGGTGCACTTTAAGCATGTCGAAATGGTGGGTAGCAGTACAGTACAATCTTACAAGACATCAGTGACAGGGAAAACATTGTCAGAAGTTTTAACTTTTCAATGTTTCTATTTTTCTTTTGAATAGTCAACTAACGTTGTAAGGAATAAAAAAAATCTACCATGTTTGTATTTTTGTTGTTAAGTTAGACAGTCAAAATAAAAAGTACTATGTAGTTTCTATTAGCCAAGTGTTAATTGACATCATAAGTAGTGTCACTCTCAGTCCTGTATTCTAAAATGTTCTGTTCCCTCACCACAGTTGTTGTCAAACCTAACAGAGAAGAGTATCCGGATTTCCGAGACTATTTCTTCTGCTATAATGAAGATGTTGTGTTAATCTGTCACTAGAACTATAACAACAGCCTTAAAAACCGGCATCGCTTCAACTAGTTCGTTTTCAATGATCTAACAGATAGTTAGCTGGATTCCCATGAGCATTTCCCAATTAATAATAGAGAAATTTTGTTGATTTTATCCCGAGAACCATAAAAACACCCCTAAAAATCCGTGTCACTTTGAAGTAAATTGTCTTCAAGGTATTGCTGTTGCTGCGTAGAGAGACTTCAGCATATGCTGTGTCCGTCTGAGCATCCAGTATAAGGATGCACAACGTGCTCTCCGCTTAACAACCCCCCCAGATGGGAACCGCCTTGTCGTGGTGGGGGGGCTTGCGTGTCCCTGTGACCTAGCGAGCTAGGGTAGAGGGGCATAGGCCCCTGCTCTGCCCTTTCGAGGGAGAGAGGGCTACCCATGCTAGTACGGTCGCCAGTGAGGGGCCAGACTAAATGGTTCTTACGTAGGCTGCCAGTGGACCAGCGGAGCCACCTGCTGGAGGGATCGCCCAGTAGGGGCCGTCCTGTGCTGGATGGTTGGGTGTCCAGGCTGGGATGCTTTGAGAGGGGGGTCTCAGCTCTGTCGTGGACAAACATTCGTATCATGTGGGGCCTTTTTAAAACGACTGGTCCGCATGGGGACGAGGTACCCGTCCACAGCAGCCAGCGCTCCCTCCCATTGTAGTCCCAGTAGGTGGTTTCCCTTGCCCCTGGGGCCAATTTTTTGTGTAGCTGTTTTTTATGGGAAAACACAAAAAACATTCAGGTTCTCGTGAGGTGGCTGACCTGGCCCACGAGACGTCATCTTCAGGTCTGAGTGGAGGAGGATTCCCTCCACAAGGGCCTCCCACAGCAGTCTCCTGTTCTGGGAGTTCTTCTGAGGGACGCATTTCTGCTGCATATGACTCTCTTGTAATGGTAAATGTTAATCCATCATTTTCCTATCATGCCTTGCACTCACTTCTCAAGGCGTATGGTACGGTTGTTCGCATTCGACTGGTTTATGATAAGGACTTTCCTTCTAACCGCTGCTATGTAACGTTTATGTCATGTGATGAAGCCCGTTTAGCTTATGAACATGTAGCATCTCTGCCCCTCGCCGGCCATGGCTTTAAAACTGAATTTCTCCAGTCACGTAATATTTCAGACAGTGACATGGATTACATCCCAAATGTTTTTGAAAACTATTTAGAGAATTCAGTTCCTGAGGTCCGCCAGATCCCGCCTTCACGTTGGTTTGTGGCCTACTATAGAAATGGGCGGGAATTTCATCCATGCCTCCCGGTACCTGTCCAAAGAGATCGGCACGATTCCTGAGGGAAACCTCAAGAAATACGGTAAGGGGGTGCTAGTGCGAGCGAAAGATATCACGCAGGCAAGGATGTTGCAACATCTACCATGTCCTTCTGACAGCATGTTTGAGACTGTTAAGGCTCATCCCACCTTTAATTACAGCAAAGGTTGTGTGTACAGTCAGGATCTTTATGAATTTCCTGAGAGAAAATACTAGCAATGTGTCCTAGCTCAGTCCAAAATGTGACTAAGATGAGGAACTCTTCCAACATGGTCCTTCTCACCTTTTTGGTTCCACCCTTCCTGACCGTGTTAATATCGGACCTATTAATCTTAGGGTGAGGCGCTTTGTTTCTCGCCCTCTTCAGTGTTTCTCATGCTATGGGTACGGTCACGGCAAAAGCTCGTGTAAGGAAGCTTCCCGATGTGGTAATTGCTCTGCACTAGACTCACATTCAGAGGAGCATTGCAATGCTGCAGCTTATTGTTTCATTGCCGTGATGCTCACCAGGTACGTTCCAGGCAATGCCCCAGGTATCGCCTGGAGCAGGACATTCTACAGCTTGCTAATAGTCAGTTTATCAGCCTCGGTAGCGCCCGCCGTGAACTCCTGTACCGCCAGAAGGACGGTACTGGTGCGACATCCTATGCTTCATTGGCCGCTCGCTCTTCAGCTGAGTCTGCCGGTCCGAAGACAACTCCTCCTGCTACCTCTCGCTCTGTTGGGGCGGGTGGTCCTGTTCATCTGGCCAATAGGTTTGCCCTTTTGTCTGATGACTCAGTTGAGTCATCTTAGAAGTGACGAGAATAATACGGACTTGACCAAAGTCACCCATGTAGTAGATGTCCATTTGCCACCTGTATCGCCTAAGCCTTTGAAGGGCCTGACCAAACGGCACCGCGGCTCTGCGGAGTCGATAGATTTAGCTCAGCCTAAGCAGTCTAAGTTTCTCCCGGTGCACAATCGTGAGTCCTCCAGGGACCGCTCTGCAATGGTAGCTCCAGTAGTTTCTGTCCAGCCTCCTGTGACGCCCTCCGTCTCAGATCGGGCTTCTTGTGATGAGGACGGTCTGAGCATGGAGACGTCCGATGATATTGTCACAGCCGTCCCTCGTGGACCCACTGTATCAAAAGTGCAGTCCTGCCTGATCCTCGTCCTCCGAGGACCGGTAAAAGTGATGATGGTTCGCATCACCCACCGATAGGCCGAAAGGCTGCGGTCCAACGACCCGGCACATCTCAACTCCCAAAGTCTTCTCGTCGTTTGATTATTTCTAGTCAGGTCAGTCACGGGCAGCCTTTAAAGGCTTGCCCGTCCACTGCACCCAAATAGTCATCTTCAAGCTTCTACAGTGGAACTGTAGAGGCCTTCGCGCCTCGTGGGGAACTCCGAGCTTTGCTGTCGGAGTTCTCTCCAGCCTGTGTAGCTCTACAAGAGACTATGATAGGTGATAGTACTTATTCTAGTCCTCCTGGCTATCGTGCCTTTTTTAACACTCCTTTCCCTGACCAGGGCCACCACGGTGGTACAGCTATTCTAGTCCGTCAGGATATACCTGTTATCCCGGTACAACTTAACTCTCCCCTTCAGGTGGTTGCTGTTAAGGTCTTTATGGGACGACTGTACACCATCTGCAGTTTATATCTTCCTCCTCGGCTTCCTGTCTCCAGGGGTGAGCTTGACAGCCTGGTGCGTCAGTTGACTCCGCCTTTTCTTTTGTTGGGAGATTTTAACGGCCGTCAACCATTGTGGGATGAAGGTGCTAGTCCTAGCGGATTTACACGGTAGTGACCACTTTCCGAATTTATTGGAATCTGTGAACTCTGAGACACAGTCCCGGCCCCACGCTGGGTTTTAGACAAGGCAGATTGACGTCGATTCACAGACCTTAGCTCTTTTATCCGTCCGCTGGCTGACTTTTCTACTTGTGCTGAGGCTGTTGATTATTTTACCGATTTTTTTTATTTCTTTAGCGCTTCAGACAATCCCTAGGACGTCAGGTTGTTTTCCTAAGCTTTCCGAGCTCGGGCCCGCCGCGTTTTGAAAGAGGCACAAAGAGCCTCGTTGAAAGCTTATGTGTCTTCCATTAATGCCCACACTCCTCTTACGGATGTCTTTAACAAAGTCCGCCGAATTGCTGGGAAGTATTCTGCTCCTCCCCCACCAGTTTTGTTGTCTGCTGGGCGAAAGGTGGCAGACCCTAAAACTGTCGCTGACCTCTTCGCGGAGCATTTTGCCAGTGATTCCCGGAGGCATCCTGCAGCCCCAGGCGCACGTCACCGCCAGAGAATGGAATCTCTCGACATAAATTTTTCTTCCACAGGAGGGGAGTCTTATAATGTCCGCTTCTCTGCCTCCGAGTTGCGGACTGCTTTGTCCCAATGTCATGACTCTTCTCCTGGCCCAGATGATATTCCTTATGCCTTCTTGCGCCACATGTCTGACAGTGCTTTTAACTTTTTATTAAATCTTTATAATATGATTTGGCATACCGGTGACTTTCCATCTTCTTGGGCTGTGGCAGTGGTTCTCCCATTTCCGAAGCCTGGGAAAGATCATCTCCAGGCTACGAATTACCGTCCTATATCTTTGACGTCTTGTATTTGTAAAGTGTTAGAAAAGATGGTAAATGTAAGACTCATGTGGTACTTGGAGAGGGGGAAGTACTTGTCATCGGTACAGTACGGCTTCCGAAAATGAGGTC
This sequence comes from Portunus trituberculatus, assembly GCF_017591435.1. Lineage (NCBI taxonomy): Eukaryota > Metazoa > Arthropoda > Malacostraca > Decapoda > Portunidae > Portunus > Portunus trituberculatus. Next base: position 3,748,404 of record NC_059293.1, read on the forward strand.
TACTACGGATGCTCTTTTATCCCTAGAGTCTTCTATTTGTGAGGCCTTCGCTTATCACCACCACCAGGTTACTGTATTTTTTGACCTGGAGAAGGCCTACGACACAGCTTGGTGTCATGGGATTTTACGTTCCTTGTTTAATTTTGGTCTCCGTGGCCACCTTCCTATTTTTATCCAGCAGTTTTATCCAGACGTCTTTTACGGGTTCGTGTGGGGAGTGTTCTCTCCGATGCTACAGCTTTAAATGACGGTGTCCCACAGGGAAGTATTCTTAGTGTTACGCTATTCGCAGTTGCAATAAATGGTGTTATAGATACTCTACCGGATGGCGTTCACAGCTCTTTATATGTGGACGACTTGTGCATCTCTTTTGCTGCTGCTAGGATGTCACTGATTGAGCGAAAGCTCCAACTGGCAATAAATCGGGTGTCCAGTTGGGCCAACATAAACGGTTTTCGATTCTCCACCTCAAAGACCGTGTCTATGCATTTTGTCGAAATCGTGGTGTCCATCCAGATCCCGATTTATATTTAGCCAATAGACGCATCTCATGTGTGGAGGCCACTCGATATCTTGGCCTATTGTTTGACAACCGTCTTACTTGGGTTCCACATTTCCGTTCTCTCAAAGCGTCTTGCAGGACGGCACTATCCCTTCTTCGCGTTTTAAGTCACACCTCTTGGGGTGCGGACAGGGACACTTTGCTGCTTCTTCACCGTACACTTATACTTCCAAAGCTGGAGTACGGCTGTGAGATCTATTCATCCGCAACGGATGCACGCCTACGCACGCTTGACCCCGTACACCATGCTGGGGTCCGCTTGGCTACGGGTGCATTTCGGACATCTCCAATACCTAGCCTTCTAGTGGATGCTGGTTTCTGGCCGCTCGACCTCCGGCGCCAGTCTTCGATGCTCCGGTGTTGGTTTCGCACCCACCGTCTTCCTGATTCTGTCCCTTGTATGTCAATGTTGCGGGACTCGCGTTCGCAGGCGTATGACACTCGACCGAGTCTACCTAAACCTTTTGGCCTTCGAGTGGCAAACCTGATGATGGATTTGTCCATCGACCCCACTCCTGTCTACTCTTTCCGGCTCCCACGAGTTGGTTATTGGCAGCTTCCGGTTGTTTCATTATGCCCTCCTGCCATAGATGGCAAGAAGGATTTTTTGCCAGCTCTGTCCCACACACGGTTTTTAGAACACTATTTTATCCATTCTGATGATATCCCCGTTTTTACTGATGGTTCCAAATCCGACGCAGGCGTTGGATTTAGTGTGGTTTTCCCCTCTTTTTATCGGTGTGGCAGCCTTCCTTCGGTAGCCTCCGTCTTTACTGCGGAGCTGTCTGCCATAGTTTTAGCTTTACGGATTATTTTTACTCTCCCGGTTTCGTCTTTTACAATTTTTAGTGACTGTCGCAGTGCTCTTACTGCTCTCTCTTGCACTGTCTCCCTTAACCCTTTGATTTTATCAGCCCTGGTGTGGCTATATCTTCTTACCCAACGAGGATATCGTGTTGGGTTCTGTTGGGTCCCTGGTTATGTTGGTGTTCCAGGGAATGAACACGCAGCAAGTCGCGCTCCGCCTCCTTCCCCTGTTCCGTTTCGTGATATATTTCATGCAATTCGTGAGGCGATTGCAGCACTTTGGCAGAGGAGATGGCTAACGGGGGTCGCAACCTTGAAAATGGGAGAGATTACTACTTCCACACTCCCCCAGTGGACTTACACCCATGTCCGGGATCGCCGTGCACAGACTTTATTGGCGCGACTTCGTATAGGTCACACGTACCTTACACAAAGGTACCTCCTGACCAGGGACCCTCAACCTTACTGTGATGACTGCTTGGTGCCGCTTACGGTGCGGCACCTACTAGTGGAGTGCCCCAGTTTGACTGACTTAAGACACCGCTACCTCTACCGCTGTCGCGGTAGAGATAGCGGTGTCTATTATATCTCAAAGGTCCTTGGACCAGAGTGTCTGGCCCAGTGCCATGACGTTTTTAAGTTTTTGGGAGAGGCTGGCCTTCTCCCAAACCTGTGAGTTTTATTTTATTATATGTATTTTAATGTTTTATTTAAAATTATTGTAGTGTTTTTTTTTTTTTAGTTACTTTAAATTTTATTGTTTTTACCTGTTTTTAGTCACTTTATCATTTTTCTTTTAAACCTTTTTGTTTTCCATTAGGAATTTTAGCGGCGCCATATGACCGCCGTTGCGGCGCCTAATTTTAAATCCCCCCCTCCACTTAACAATTGGATTATAATGTAGAGGCTTTTACTGTATGTGTCTTTGTCTGACGGTCACTAAAACATTAAAGAAAAAGTCATTACCAGTCACAAAGTTACAATTAGAACTGCAAGAGAGAGAGAGAGAGAGACGCAAAACAATAATTGGATGAGAAGCACCAAATTTTACACACATCTGACAAACATTTCAGCACCACAACGAGACACACCCATGTGAAACAAATGAATGAAGGAATAGAAAAAAAAAAAGGTAAAAAGAAGAAGAGAAAAATGCAACACACAGAGCAATGCCAT